>NC_137679.1:29678567-29693567 GCF_963989245.1 Nansenia antarctica | reverse complement strand
CCTGAGTACCTGTGCCTGCTGAGTACACTCAGCCGCTCACACCTCCACGCTGGAATATTGATGGGTGTTTAGATTGCAGCTGAAGAGAGAGAGAGAGAGAGAGAGAGAGAGAGAGAGAGTGTGTGTGTGTGTGTGTTGCATGTGTGCGTCAGTGTGTGTGTCCCTCCCCATGGGGGTTAGCTGAAGAGCCTCTGCTCCACTCTTTGCTTTGCTGGGTCTCCCGTACTCTACACTCACACACATCAGCCTTCTGCACAAACCAACCGCTTGAGCCATAAGCCTGTCATGCCTGAACTTCCCCAGGTGGGTGATTTCCTGTCTGAGAACAGACTGTGTACTACAGAGTCATTAGAATAGGAAGGGGCTTCTCATCCCATGTTAGCAGTGCTCCCTAGAGAGCCCTGTAGATAATTAAAACAACAAAAGGCCAGGATGTAAACACCATTGTGCTGGCTCGCTCGTTTTACCGTTTGCTGTTTTGAGGGTTTTAGGGTGAGTAAGCATGCAGGGAGATTGGGGTTAGGTGATTATGACTGTCATAAAGCTTTGTGGAGGGGTGCATCCAGAGGGGAGAGGGACTGTGGACAGGCTTTGGAGTGAGCATGGGGATTGGGTGGGATAGGGATGTGGTTTGGATTTCCTATTTTATTAAACACCAGCATTTTTTTTTGCAACAGACTTTTCGGCAAGAGTTCTGCAATGAGGAACTAGAGGGTTTTTAATGTGTGACGTATGAATAAGTATTGTATTAGTGGTATCACTGCCTGTGTAGGGGTGGTGATGGGTGGATTACAGAAGGCTGTTCCGCTGCAGCAAAGCTGCTCCACCCTCTGTTCCTAACACATCTCCCTATGCTAATCATAACAGACTTCATCCTCATTACTAGAAAAACTCACACACACACACACACACAATACTTTAGAGGCTTCTCCACAGCATCAGCAACTTACTCCTGCAAGTTCTTTTGCTAGAGTTCCTCTAGTGTGATTGGATGTTCAGGGAATACCTTTCACATATTCACAGAGGTAGCGTTTATGCAGAGTTATACGTTACCACAGGCAAACCGCAAGGCCGCATGGGGGAACCTATAGTGCACAGATGCACCACACTGCAAAGCAAACTAGCACTCTCCACAGCCCTAAAGCCTGCATCAGACTGGCCTGACCTACTATTTTCAGCCCTGTATATTTGGAGGAGGAGGGAGGGAGGGAGGGGAAGGAAAGACGGGCTTGTGTGTGTGTAGGAGTGTGTGTGTGTGTGTGTGTGTGTGTGTGTGTGTGTGTGTGTGTGTGTGTGTGTGTGTGTGTGTATAGGAGTGTGCGCCTATTACAGCCCAGCCACTGCTGCAGTTTTTAGTATTTGGAGGCCTTTCCTTTGTTCTACATTTCCCACTTTAGCCCCTCCTGCTCCGGTGGGGAGCTTGGTACTGTCCTATATTTATCAAAGTCTCCCTGCTTCTCCAGCTATGGCTTATACCTTGTTTATCTTAGCTAGCATCTCCCTACAGCCTCCAGGAGATGGAAACTGACTTTTGAAAGGATCCATTTGGATGTTTAAAAGCTGTGGGCGTATGTCAGGTGGGCAGGGTGTGTGATTTCTAGCTGAATGGGTACCATTACCGAAATGTGTGTGTGTGTGTGTGTGTGTGTGTGTGTGTGTGTGTGTGTGTGTGTGTGTATGTGGCGAAGCCCTCTCAGTGTCAGTGAGCATGTCAATGGAGACGGAAGCCCCCCCCCCCCCAAACTTCCTGATAAAGGAAGCACACTTGCAGGGTCAGACAGTGCCAGACACACACATTTGAGGACTGCCCCTCCCTCTCCCTTTTCATTCCTCTCCATTTCTCTCTCTCTTTCTCCCTTACTGCTCTCTCTCTCTCTGCCACTTACCTTCCTCTACTCTCATGATGACATAAGCGAGCTCTACCTCTTTATTTCTGGCAAGCGAGGGTTTAATTGAAAAGGAGATCCGGGATGAAAACTCCCATTTCTATTCAAGTCTCCTTTCTGTGAAAGCACGGAAATGTACCAGGGGAAAGAAAACCAAATGTTCAGGGAAGTCGGTGAAAGAAATAGGTCAAGTTCTTAAAACAACGTGAAAGAGAGGAGTTTGACATACAGCCATTGACATTTGTCTCTGGAGTTCCTGTGATGATTCGGAGACACATTCTTTTCTGTAATAAAGTCACATTACAGAAGGTTCTTGAGTGTCAGAGAACCGTATTCATTGAAATAATGTGCAATAGATGGTGTGCTGCTGTGATATGATGAGATAATAAATAATGTGCGCCCTGGTGTGAAAAACCTATAAAACAGCATTGGATCATGATTCAGTGCAGAAACAGAAACTTGGGGTGTATATGAGTGTTGAGAGGTTATAGGCATATGTTTTCTGTTAGTGTAATGTGTTTGTGAGCACATTAAGATATACTATAACCAAGATGGAACTTTACAGTACATCATGTTCTCTGAACATTCTTTCGTATTCGACATTTGTAATAGAATGCTGTAGAACACTACTTTATTGATAACCAACTAGAGGAGAAGAAGATCAAGATGATCAAGCTGATATACTTTTATTGATCCCCAAAAGATCCCCCCTCCCCTGAGAGAACACACACACACACACACACACACAGCACAGCAGCATAGCACGCTCCGGGCACAGGGTCAGCCCTCGTCAGGCGCCTCTGGAGCAGTTAGGGGTTAAGTGCCTTGCTCAAGGGCACAACGGCAGTGGTGGTAGGATACCTTAGATATGATGCCAGCAACTCTCCATCACCAGCTCTCACCTGGCTCCCTCCTGGGGAGGGGATCGAAGCATCTGTTGCCTCAGTATTGACTATGTCCATCCCTCTCCTCAAAGAATAGCACCTCTACCAGCCTGGGCTTTTAGTCCAAGGCCTGCGCCGCACCATTGTTTTCCAGGTCTATCCTGAGCTCTGAGCTTCATATATTTGCCAGCAACATTCTGAGGTGCACTAATAGGATTGCCCGGATACTGACAGCCGTGGCCCACGATCGACTGATGGCTATCAGGGCTTCTGGGATGCAGCAGGGACCACTAGGCCAGGGCTGCAAACTGAATGATCACCAGAGAGCAGCAGACATGTGTTGGAAGACTGGAGGGACTCGTGCGTGCGTGCGTGTGTGCGTGCGTGCGGACAGTAACCCATGCAGCACAACACATTTGTCAGCCGACACATGGCAAAGCACAGCACAGAAGCAGCCATGTTGATCTATTATTTATACAGGAGAATAGGATGCCTTACAAGGTTAAGAGAAAGGCTTGCACACTTGTATATTAATTGCCTATGATCAGTAGTTAATACATTATTAAAACGGTCTCAGTGAGCTAAAGGCGGGTCCTGCAAAGTCATGAATCAGAGAGATGTGGTGGGGCGTCTGCAAACTGCAAGACGGAGAAAAATGCTTGCCTTGCTGAAATGTTGGCAGTGTAAATAAAGGGATTGGGGGGTGGGGGTGGGGTGGGGGGAAGCAAGAGTTTAGATGTGAAACGGAGGCAAGCAGCCAAATGCCCGGCCTCTCCTCTTCTGTCTCTTCCACTTTGTCTCAGCTGTAAGGCGTAGAGAGTACCTGACAGAGCTGTCTGTCTCTCTTCTATGCACTGCTTCAGATATGACGACTGAGTGACTGTGCTAGGACTGGATATCAGCCTGTTAGGTACTAACGTCTTCATGGCCATGTCAATGGTTTCATTGTCTCACTGATTCATCAACAGGACTTGAGACCAAATTCGACATATTGGCGGAATGGGGTTGAGTTTAGAACAGAGCTTTGCCTTCCCTATAGCTATAGCATGATGTCCAAGAGCAGACAATGTGATACAATATGATATCTTTACTCTCCATTTGCATGGATATTAATGTTGTGAAGTCTGCATGCAAACAACACTGGAAAGTGAGCACACACTGTTTCTTGTCATAATGTCCCACCATGCATCAGGCCTTTCTGACAGATGCCCCCCCCCCCCCCCCCCCCACTTAAAACTAAACCATAGTGAACCCTTAGTCAGAATCAGAATCACTTTTACATCTTACTGTACATGTACACACAAGTAAAATTATTTGGCTTTGGTTCGTCAACATTGGCATTGTAGCATTCAGATACAAATTCACAATAATAGTAAAGTAAATAAGTAAAATAAGTAATCCTACAGTACTGAAGTGATTGTTACTGTGGCTTCAATAGTGCAAAAATGCTGTGCAAAGTACATGATATGAAATGCAATATAGTACAGTTAGGTAAGTACTCCAGTGTTATACGTAATCCAGTAGTGTCCAAGTAGTTATAATAATGTTCATTTTTGTAGTGTGCGTAGGGTTGGTTTGGGAGTGGCAGTCTTTTAGTTTTCTTCCAGTGTGTTTCTCCAGGAGCCTGATTGCTTGGTGCAGGTGTAGGACTGTATGCTCAAAGATGGACCTTGTTTTGCTGATATCAAGGGGGAAGATATTATGATATTACTAGTGAGGAGTGAAATGGACTCCAATCAATTCCCTTTGGAGGTGTTCGCACACACTCCACCAATTCAACACTCCACTGCCCCTCTATGTGAGAATGTGTACCACACATCCCTGCCTCACATGGTGTTCTTATTCTTTTTGGGCAGGCAGCTCCCATTTATATCTGATTTATATTCATGGGTTTTCCACTGATCCGAGTTACAGTGACCTCACCTTACATTTCCATGTTATTTGGTCTGGGTGTTTGCCTTGATGAGGAGCTGTATTCTCATTTATGTGCTTGAGATTGATATGATCAACACAATCACCATGATATTCCTGCATGGATTTCGTGTCGCGATCACTGCAAAAAGGAAGAAGGCAGGACTACAACCGTGTTGAACCAGCCAACGCATGATTGTGTATGCCTAATGCAGTAGATAGGATATGGATGGCGATCTGTAATGAGAGAACCCTGCCTGAGAGCTCTAAGCCAGAAATGTCCCTTTCTGACTTCAGGGAAATCTTCTTTTGGTCTGACGGTAAAACGTTCCCACGCGGTGTAGACTGGTGTTCAATTCCCATCTGTGACACAGGTCTCATGTTAATGATTGCCTTACCTTCATGACATTCCTCTCAGATACAGATTGATTGATTGAAAACTTTATTAGAAGATTTGCAGAAGTAGGTACATGAAAGTACATATTACATACAAGGTCAACTAACAGGATAAAAACCCAAGAAAGCCACTGGCTTATTTCAATTGGGGTCCTTGATTCTCAATTCATCGTTACATGTAAGACAGACAGAAAAACTAGTACTATCTACAAGATAATACAGACAAATAACTATTACTATCTACAAGATAAACATACATCCATCATGGGAAGAACAATACAACAAAACATAAGGTATGTACAGCGGGTAGGACAGGTGGGGACATACACCACAGGTGGGGGCGGGGGACAGAGGTACAGAACACGAGAAAGAGTGGGAGAGAGAAAGTTAATGAAATGTTACCTGGCAGAAAGCAGGATGGCCAGACCCTGTAGCAGGGCCTTTCATATTGATCTGTGGTGGTGCGTCTGAAAGGATTCTAATCTGGAACATTCCCCTTCTGAGCGGCTGTCTGTCTGTCAGTCAGTCACACCTGCCAACACAAACACGCTACACTGAACATGCCGAAGCTGGAAAGCTCCCCTAACTGACAAAGCACCTCTGCTTCAGTGTGCTGCTGAGAACAATGTGTTCATATCTAGGAAGGTTTGTCATTGGCAGCTAAAGTGCTTTTAAAGTCAACTTATACAACATAAACCATACTTCAGTTCTGCCTCGCTAAGAAATATGACAAGAAATAACAGTCAAGAAATAACAGCCAAGTCATGAAGCTGAAAACAAGCACAGCACTGACTAAGAACTGTAAGATGCAATGTGGAATGATAATCTGATGTCAGACACCGGACCTAGCACTTCCACAGGAAACTCATCTTTAAATGCCCTTTAAACTGAGTATGTGTAGCGGATTATGTGTAGTGGCTTTCTACAGTAGGCAATAGGCATTCCTTGTGCACACACTCATAATTAGGATTGTGACATTGTATTGAAAATGGAGGAATATTCTAGTGGAATGTGGAAAGGCGTCTGAAATATTCCGTAACGTCATTACCGTGGGCAATCCCACACTGGCACCTGCCTGTGGTCAATTAAAACTCCAATTACCTCGGTTGAGAGAGAGAGGGTATGGACCAGTAGGCACTTTAGATTCTAATGACACACACCTATCCAGTGAAGTGACATTTAATTAAAATGTTCTGTATTTTACGACGGTGAAAAGCCATTTTAATGCACTTTATGACTGTGCTCAGGTACTGGGATAACAATAGAGTCCCAAACAAACGCTTTCTGCTCTCCTGGAGCCTGAACTCATAGGAGACACCCCGCTGGCAAAACAAAGGATTAAAGGGGTTTTAACATGATGTGGGTTGAGGATAGTCTAATTGAGACGTGTCACAGAGTTGGGGAACTGGCCATAATTGGTGTTTAAACACCATGAAGCTGACAGAGATAAGAGCAGGCTCATTTGGGGAAATGATAGTCTAGCTTGGCCTCAGTCGAGCTTACGGTTATTGCTCATTCCACTGCTCTCCCAACCATCCTGCCTCAAAGACGGAAATGTGTTTGTGATTAAATGTGCCTGTTTCCCACAACGACAGCAGCGTTGATAAGAATATTTACAGCCTGCTTTATGGGCTCGTAATGCAAAACTATGAAAAAAACATGATGGAGGGATATAACAGCAACCTTTTGCTTAAACCAGTTCAACGAGTAGGAAGTTTGAGAAGTGAAATTTGAACGTCACACCAAACCAACACCATTATTGTTGGCTTGTTAAAAATAGAATCAAGGGTATTAATGCTGCATATCATATACATGTGGGGTGCGGTTAATGCTGTACAAGAGTGTTGTCAGATGCACTTCTAATTCATGTCAGTCAGCTCCAACAATAAAGTTAATGTCTGTAGACGGTGTCCTTTGGTCTGTCCGAATGGGTTCCACCACTCCTCCAGTATTTTTCCATAGGTTGATCTGTAGCTTGCTGTGGGTTCTTCCTCTTAGAAGATGCAGGTCGGGCTGCTAAACCTCACTGCCTCGTTGCCTAAGCTCTGGACTACGAAACGGCACAACACAACGGGGGGAAATGCGATAAGAATTATGTCAAAATGCAGCACCATCATGCACAGATCAGCCTTAAAACATGTAACGTTAGATATATATCGTTATACAGGGAGCGATGTATTTCTACGGAAAGGCTGATAGATTGTAGAATCTTCTTGTCGGTAAAACGATGGAATCAATCTATTGAGGATTGTGATCTTAAATGCGTTGTCATCTCAGGATAGATTAGGTGCACACTGCACAGCATACACGATTTGACAAGGAAATAGGATGTTCAACACGGGTTGGAATCTCTGTACTTGATTTATTAAGACAGTCAGCAAATGGTTCATCAGCACAGTATCTCAGCATCGGCATTCAACGACATCATTATACAGACAGGCTGATAGATACGAGTGCAGCGCTGTCTTGCTGGTAGTCAAATATATGTAGATCGATATAAATAGATCAACATAATGCAGCACTATCATGCACAGATCAGCCTTAAAACATGTAACGTTAGATATATAACGGAGCGATGTATTTCTACGGAAAAGGCTGACTGACGCGGGCATTTGAATGGAATTCCGGGGTAGAAATATTCTCTGCCCCCGCTGTCAACAGGACTTTGAAACAGCAGCAGCGGGTGAACTCCCGGTTCATCGAGTTTACGGTTAAAAGCATAACTTCTCGGGGTGTCAGTGGTTAAGGGCTCAAAATGACCGTATACTGATGGTGAAGTTAGCAAAGGAGTATTGTGTTTGTACCACCTCCACAGCCGGTGTTATTCACGGGCAAAGACGGTGCATAATAGCGATTTTTGTGTTGTGCTTGTTGTAAATAAAAGTTCTATGATTCATTGAAATGACATTAAACTAAGATAATACGATGGTCAGCATAATTTTTCGAATCTTTATTAATAAGCTATTACAGAAACTGTAGTGACATTTTCCAAGAGCGAATGTGGTATTTCAAGATGGCGGTTAGTGAAGAAATCTATGGGATGGGACATGGGATGACGATTTCCATTGACCAATCAACGGTGTGCAGCGTCACACGTCACACGCAGCCTGGCAAAAAGATCCGGATCTAAAAATTTAGACCCTGGTCTCGAAGGGGAGCTAAAGAAGCGAGCCGAACCGACCTGACGCGACCTGGGACGACATATGGAAAAGGGGAAAAGAAGCAGGCCGAAGCGGGCTGGCCTGCTTTGGCCCTGTAATGGAAAAGCGCCATAACTCTCACTCCCCCCGTTGTTTCTCCGGTCTGTCGCCACTCTGTTCTTGGTAGTAAACCAGTCTATTCCTGGTAGTCACTGGTTGTTCCAGACAAAAGCTTTTAGCATACATCATCTTGTGATGCACCTGGACACATCATCAGCGATGTTTCCTGGGGTTATCGGGTGTCTTCGGGTGCTACCACTCTCCTGTCTGAAGTTAATTCTGTCAGACATGGTGCTGGGAGAGGACCATGTCCTCTGAGGACCATTCCCCCCTCCGAGTTCAGCAAATGACAGTACCAGGACCATGCCCTTTGGACACTCGTCCTCCTACTAGCTCCCTGTGGGCCATCTCTGGACTAAAAATAATAGCAAAACAATTCCAAAGGAATTGGACACAATCATTCTGGCTAGTATAATTTTCACCTTGTTTTGAGTACCACAATAATATGATATTATTCATTATTAATTAAATATATTATAGCCTTTTAGTTTTCCATTTTCCAGGAAATGACTCATCATATCCCTTCCCATTTTGTGTTTAAATGTGTTTTATCTGCCCTGCCATCTCTTAATGATATAGACCGACGACTCACTATAAGTGTCTTGATTGAAGCTCTTGTAGAATTTGTAGTGAATTGGTGTAGCTAATACAGGCAGTAGGCTCGTTAGGGCTGTGATGGGGGAGATAAGAGGCATGGCTTGAGTGACCACACTCTTGTTTGGCAGCGTATCAGACCTCTATCATTCTGATTGGGATGGCAGCAGCTAGGACAGGAGACCAGCTGCCCAAGTCCATTACCCCAACCAACAGTGCTGGGAATACGCATGCACACACTTTTCATTTTCAGATGCAATTAGCCGTCTGCCTTTGTACTAATGGAGGAAACTAGCCTGGCTTTTAAAAGCGGTCAATTAAGCACAATTGAAGAATGAGGAAAATCACCATGTCACCTAATGAATGTCAGGAGACAAGTCATTATGACGTCTATAGAGCACAGCTCTTGTGCTGATGTAGTAATTCTTGAAGTGATTTGTAGCATGACAATGACCGTATCTGTAGCATTAGTGTGAACGGCGGTTATATCATAAAAAAAATGGTGTGCTCGAAAACAACACTTTTTTTTGCTTTAGTTTTTTCATATTTTGACCCAAGGTTGTCCTTGTGGTTCTTTGCTGTGTAAAAGCCCTGAACCAGTTCTCTTTTTCCTTTTCCAAGCACACAACATGAATTGCTTCCTGTCAGAAGCCATATAGACTGACAGTGTTCCCTCAGATGTAAACCACAACTCCATAACTCTTCTGAATGGCTGGCATATCCTTTGTCATTTACAGAGCGAAAGGGGGAAAAAAAGGCTGCATGTCACAATTTCACGGTATTGCAACCTTGTACCCAAGTCTCTTTCTATAGATGTCTTTTGCATCAATTCGACCATCATGTATGAACTGCCTTCACTGTGAGGTAATTAGAATCCTTGTTTCTCTCTCTCTCTCTCCGCCTCTTCAGACCTGGCTGTTTGTAAGACAAGCTGAAAGTGGGCCAGCTGCTCAAGCCTTTTTTTCTGCTCCTTCTGCAAATGTGTGTTTTAGATTCTTAAACCCTGATGCTTTCTGTGTGTGGGTGTGCGTGTGGGTGTGCGTGTGGGTGTGTGCTTGCGTGCGTGCGTCTGTGTGTGTGTGTGTGTGTGTGTGTGTGTGTGTGTTTCAGCATCTCAGCTTTTCGAAAAAAGTGTTTTGAAATGTATCCTTTGTTTCGTGCTGAGGAGTTCAGTGTATTCTTTTCATAAAGACACCGGCTATATTTACCTGGGAAATAAACACTCAAAGCAATAGAGACTTCTCTGAATAGATGTGTTGTCTCGGTGTACAGTGCGTTCGCTCAAATCTAAGCCTTGTTTTTGTGATGACAGAATGACGTGCCTCCGTTGCAGTGTTTATGGTAAACCAGAGGATTATATAAGCACTAGCTATTCATACTAGGAAATCGCCAATTCACTGTCCTGACATCAACAATCAGGTCTAAATCCAGCATCTGTATTTGTCATAATGTCATAACTCCCTCTTGTGTGTATTAACGAGGCAGGAGGACGTGGGATGGAAATGCATGATGAATGGAAATGCATGTTTTTCCTCTCTAGTAGAAGTCATCTGTGTCCCCCCACTGCCATCAGTGTTGTAAACATTGCAGTGCCTTTGTTGCCAAGTACTTCCACAGATGGCCCATGGAAGCACTCTGGGTTGTTTTTCCTGTTTATTCAGCAGTGCTCGTCTCTGCAATAAAATAGCTTCATTATAGCAATTTACACTCTAGCATTCAGGAGCACTGCCTGCCTGTACTAACTGCACTGCGCCTGATGCAGTATTCTACAGACGCTCGCGCTGCACTGGTCCAAGTTGCGTGGAAATAAGACATCGGAGCCCTCGAGAACTTTCATAAACAAAAAAACTAAACAAAAAAAGTATTCAACTGGATACATGGTTATGTATGACTGGACTTGCTCTACTTGTGTGTGTGTGTGTGTGTGTGTGTGTGTGTGTGTTTTGTTTGCGTGTGTGTGTGTGTTTTGTTTGTGTTGTGTGTGTGTGTGTGTGTGTGTGTGTGTGTTGTGTGTGTGTGTGTGAGAGAGAGAAATAGAGAGAGCCTGACCACGGCCGAGAAGCAGCACCCTCTAGCCCCCAATTATTCAGCCTCATATGACATTTAGCTGCCACTTTTATCCAAAATGATTTACATTGCAATGAGTGCATACTGTACATTTTTCAGTATATATGGTCCCAGCAGTAATCGAACCCACAACATAAACGTTGTTGGCAACATGCTCTACCAATTGAGCCACAGAGGACCACTCCAGTCACCATCGCCAGGATTAGTCACATCACTGACCTGTATAGGTTTTTCAAGAACACACTTTGTTCAGTGAAAGTGCACTTCCCAAGAACAAAGTGCACTCTGCCATACAGTGTGGTCAAATAGGATACAATAGACAAGAACAGTGGAAGTGTGTGGGAACAGCAGAGCAGATGCTTGTGTGTGTGTTTCTTTGTTATGAGCTGGAAGTTTGTGTCACCATCCTGACCACCTCTCTTTGTGTGAGATGGGGTCACACATCCTTGAGGCTAGAGAGGATTAAAGCCTGACTCTCTCTTTCTCTCTCTCTCTCTCTCTCTCTCTCTCTCTCTCTCTCTCTCTCTCTCTCTCTCTCTCTCTCTCTCTCTCTCTCATATGGGCCCATGCACTACACATTCTCCCTGCACTCAGTATCCAGTGCCTTCTCTCATATTTAAAGGTTAGTCAAGGTTATTCTCCAACATGATTGTCTGAATTCTTAAAGGTCACTTCAATAAAATCCAATAATGTAAAAGGTGAAGTTTCACACGTGATTCCTTATCACTACCCTATAAACAGGTGGGAAACCGCAAAGTACGATTCAGGATATGACGCCTGGGTTGGAGAGTGAAAAGTTTGTGATGGATTTATTCATGGTTTGACCATCTACTGTGCTGTGGTAGGCTGGCTGATTTGACCTTTTAAGGACAAATACTGGGTTCTCAAGGAGGCTCCAATACCCTGCCACGTTACTGATCTCACATGTAGCGAGTGACACACGTATGCTGTACTAATTCCATAGTCTTTGTTCTGCTTAGTTTCTATGACTAATTCCTGTAAATTAATGTTCTCCTTATCAGAAGAGGAGAGGCACAGATCAGAGATGCTATTACGACATCACAGGATGACGCTAGTCTTTGATGTTCCAGAGCTGATAGCTAGCTACTGGAGGCTACATCACTTCACTGTGACTGCCCTGGTTCAGCCACACTCTCGTGTCACATTTGGGAGTTACCAGCCAATGTTTGACTTCCTGCCATTCTGCTGGAGATGGGGTGGGGTGATTGGAGCTACCGTGAGGGATTGGAATATGTCTGTGTCTACGTGTGCGTGTGCGTGTGTGCATGTGTACGTTAATATGTGTGTCTACGTCTATGTGTACGTGTGTGTATACGTGTTTGTGAATGCGAATTAAATTCACACACTTGTGTATATTATCTACATGTGTGGGTGCGTGTATATGTGCACAGGTGTGTGTGCATGCGTGCACATGCGTGCACGTGTGTAAAAGTCTGCTGACAGACTACAGCAGAAGTTGGGGTCAAGCAGAACAGCCCTGTGGGAGGGGGCATGTTAATTGGGGGTTGAAAGGGAGCAGTGACGGGAGTGAAAGAAGCCAACAATACTACGGTATCATTCGTGGTTCCTGGCGGGCGGCCAGGCCTTCCTGTCACAGGAAACCCACGAGCGTAATTGTCATTTTTATCAGATTGAAGCGCCGCTCCGGAGGACCTGCTATATTTAGCTACTAATGTGCGACGCATTTAATTGGGACTTTAGCAGGGTGTGAAATTAGCAGAGGCTGACTGACGGCAGGCTGCTGTAAGACTGGAGAGAGAGGGCTTCTTATAGAGGCCCCATCTGTAGGTATGTGAGTTACCTATACTTGTGACAGAGACGTGGGGTTATTAAAGGGTCAGCCCGTCTCTGACATCACCCAATTGAAGATGACATTTAAAACAGTTAATTTTAGGGGTTGCGTTAGAGTTAGGGTTAAGGGTAGGGTTGTCACGAGGATCCCACTCTACCATGTTTTAGGCCCCCCCCCCCCCCCCACAAACATCTGCGTAGCAAAAGCTGTTGATCCCACCAACGTCCCCTTCCTCTCCCAAGAGAACGACATGGCGACGTCCAGAGCAGACAGGTGAAGCTAAGAGTTAGGCTCATCTCAGGACCCCAGGTCTCACTCCTGACTCCTCTGACTTCACATTCTAAACCCATCAGGACCCCAGGTGTGGTACTGACCATGTCTAGTCTTTTAACTGAAGTCACTAAATCCATTCTGTCCATTTCATTGTCGTCCTGCCGATTTCATGTCCTACAACCTCCTGTCTCTTTTGAACTGGTTTCATTGTCATGTGGCCCCATATGGTTTGAGTTGGTGTCCAGTGTGTGGACAGGGCCAAGATCAGTGTGTAGACAGGGCCGTGGCCCGGCACAGTGTGGGCAGATGGTGGATTATCTGAACAAGCAAATAAATTACTCAGACACCCCCCCTCACACACACACACACACACACACACACTTCCCGTGCCTTTTTGAGAACAGTGAAGGGAACCACGGTCCAAAAGAGACAATGGGTCAGCTGGCACAGAGGTGTTTTCTGTGAGAACATGGTGTTCTCTGTCTCTCTCTCTCTCTGCCTCTCTCCTCCTCACGTCGTCCCTCTGCCCATTGACACTGTGTCCGTCCATACAAACAGTATTGGAGACAAAATATGTTCCTTTTCCCTGTCTTTTATTCATCATGGTAGAACAACTGTTGTGAGGAATGTAACACATGGCTCAAAGCTGGCTTGAAATGACATCACAGTAGACCCAGTGTCCTCTTCCTCCCCCTCCTCCACCACCTCCTCTTTCTCCTCCTCTTCCTCCTCCTTTCAGTCAGCAGACAGATGATTAACACTGGTGTGAAGGCCATCCCTAACAGACTCGGTCCGATTCCATAGGAAGGGGAGGGCTGTGAGTCATCTCTTGGAAACGGTCAGGACAACTAATTCCTCGTTGTCACAGAGGACAGACCTTTATGGTGATAAATGAGACCTTTTAGACGGAGCCACCGTTTTCAGAGTGATCAAATGCCTTCCGTCTAATTGAATTGCAGTGTTTGTATTACATGCTTCATGTAAGTGTATCAGTGCTCTACCCAGAGGAGATGGCAGCTTCTCAGTCCCCTCTGCTCAAAGAGACCCTGGCTGAATGGCTAATGAAGGTTATTAATGGGCACTGTGAATCCAACCAGTCAGCTATCCAGACAGCCATTCAGAGTAATCTTCTTTGAAAGGGGATAAAAATGCTTTATTTAGGGGAAGAATTAAATCTCAACAAAAACCGTGCTAGTTGTCATTTCATGTGCGTGTTGTTTGCCCGTGGGGCCGGTCATCAATATTTCCAGGTAATATCTGCAACTGGAACTTGGAGCCTGGGCCTCCGCTATGTCCTGTTCCCCATGTTTCACGTTGCCTCGAGAAAGGTCAGCTATCATTCAACGGCTTCGGCTGTGTTTGCGAGGGCCACATCCTCTTGCAGTGTGTCCACAGGAATTTAGACAACACCAGAGGAGAATGTCAGTACACAGAATGCATGATAATAAGATGGTATTGTTAGAGGCACAGCAAAGCGTACTGTAGCCTTTTACCCTGCATCAATGGTTCAGTTTGTAGGGCCTAATTTACACGACTGAACCAAACGGAGCTGCACTGGGATGGCCCTGTTATGAATCCACCATAGTTGCTGAAACAGTGCTGGATAGAACGCTGTGATAGAAACTGATCTGAGACAGCACTGTTTTGCGTTAAAGATTCCACTGGTTGTGTCCTTACAGTATATGGGCATGGTACAGTATCCTTCTCTCCTGTACTCACGTGATTACTTGGAAATGCTTGAGTAAACTGACAGTGCTTCTGTGTCCACCTCAGAGGTGGAAGCAACTGTTTTCTTTGTCTCTACTTTCAGCAAAAGAGGAGGTGACAGGGTCTTGGTGAAGTGGGAGAATCTTAGTTGGGATTCCTGAGAAGTTGGGGCCCTCCCCTTCCTGACAGGAATCTGGGCGCTTCCTCTG
>NC_137679.1:29638567-29676067 GCF_963989245.1 Nansenia antarctica | reverse complement strand
TATAATTAGCAGTGTGTGTGTATACATTTAAAGCTTTTATTAATGAGAATGAATCATGAAATATGTTGATGTCTGACCACAGAACCATGGAGTGAACTAACCTTAAAGGGTTTTAATGGAGAAACTAATATTGACTCACTTCTACAATCAGACTTCCTCGAAGCACTGTAGCAATCTGGGCTGGCAGAATTAAATACAGTATATAATGTTAATGACATTTCCATTTATGGCTTAGATTGGCACAGCCGTGGTGACAGAGTGATTTGACCCTTGTCACAGAGGAATGAGACAAAAATCTTTAGCTCTAATCCCTTTCAGTGTATTGGGTGCATCGGACTGTACTGTACTCACTCCTTATCAACCACCAGGGTCTACAGACTCCTACTCTGACAGTGAGGGTCTTAACACACTGCAGGGCTGTCCCAAACCATACTGTGTCCATACAACCACAAACACTCCTTCAGATATTTTCCCCTTCACCGGGGCGGCTGTGGCGCAGGAGGTAGAGCCGGCATCTAATGATCGCAAGATCGGCGGGTTCAAACCCCGGCTGGGCACATGTCGATGTCCTTGGGCAAAGACACTGAACCCCAAACTGCTCCCAATGAGCGGGCCGGCGCCTTGCATGGTAGCTGGTGTCACCATTGGTGTGTGAATGTGTGTGTGAATGCGTGAATGAGAGGCCATTGTAAGTTGCTATGGAATAAGGCGCTATATAAGTCAGTCCATTTACATTGTCTTTTCCAGCTTTGTTAAAGCTAACTATGGTGGATACATAACTAGACCAGCCCAGTACTGTTCAGCTTGGCTCAGCTCGGTTCGGCTTTGTAGTGTATAAATAAAGGTTATGTGGCAAACTATTCACATATGTCATACCAAGTAAAACAACAGCGGGAGGTTTCATGGCTCTGTCATTAGGAAGTCATATAAAGGAGGTTAGTCAAAGTTTACTGCAGCTCCATAGCTGGTGGTTTGTGTTGGCTAATCAGTTTTGTTTACAAGAACTCATTTTCAGCACAGAGCCCTCGAGGACGATTTTGCATTTGTTATTGCCTGTTTCTTCCTCATTTTCTGCAATGTGTTTTATTCATTAAGGAAAATGGGCTTTCTTTTATGTCCTCGTTCTAGTTCGATGTAAATAGAGTAAATATGCAAGTGGGTTGGAGGGAGAGAATGAGGGAAGAGTTTAATCTAGAGAGAGCGGTGCCTTCTCTCCAACCTGCTTCATGGATTTCACATGATGGACCGTGAATATGAACTTGACAGAAATAACGCGTACCCTGTTATTATAGTTGTTGTTGTTGTTGTACCGTTGTATCACATCTATTCCCAAACTAGTTTCCAAACTGAGTTTTCTGTGGTCTTCAACAAAGGAACAAAAGAACAACGCACAGCCTTATTAATTCACAAAGTCCTGAATTGCATTTTCTCAATGTTTCACTGGAAAGTCCATCCCCTCTTTTGGGAGGAGCAGGTGTTATTATTGTTATGTTGTTTACTCCTCATGAGAGCGGAGCGCAGCAGCGGTAGATGAACGAGTTGTCCCTCCTCCCCTGCGTATTTGTAAAAGTAAAGTTATTTCTTAACGTCTTACGAGTACGATGTGTTCCAGGGTGCCGTGTCCTTTTGTTTTATGCATGGGCCGAGTGGCGCCGCTTGTCCGTCCAGGTTGTGGCTGTATTGTACAGGGTTGGGGCATCGTGTGTGAACCCCCCGGTTCAGACTTTCTCTTCTGTCATGCTGAATCAGGCTGTGTGTGGTGGGTGAGTGGCCCAGCCACAACTTTTGCAGTCTTCTGTAGCCCTCTCCCTCTCACAGGCCTGACCTAATGGGAGAAGAAAGGGACAGATGCAGACGGATGGATGGACGGACGGACGGACGGACGGACGGACCAACCAGCACTGAGCCCACTGTCCAAAATAAACAACAAGAGCCATTTGACTAGCAGCAGATTCTGAATCTATCTTTGAGATTAGAGAGACACGGGCCCCTAGCATCCTCTGCTCTAGACACAGATTTGAAATTATTGGCTAGGATGGCAGTAGCTCAACGTTGCTCTCTGATAGACTGGATGGAGACCCAGAGAGAGAGAGAGAGAGACCCAGAGAGAGAGAGAGAGAGAGAGAGAGACCCAGACCAACCATAGCCTCAGCCATGATGTAGAACAGGTTGTTGTCTGTACATGTTAGAAGACAGTGGACAGACTGGTCTGTATTAATACCTAGTGTTCTTGTGCCCCTGAGCCATAGGGCTTCTCTTCACTCATGTTGAGCACTTCTGTTGAACATGCACTGCAGGCTTAACCTGCTCTGCATTTATGAAAGACTCTTACTGTTATTTCCCATTGTTCAATCTGTCTGTGGTAATGCTTCTGTTTTAGTCTGTCAGGCGAGGTGGTTGTGAGGGTGTGTGATCAGATTATCTCAGTCATGTAAACACTGGGAAAGGCTTACCCTGGTAATCTACCTCAACTGTATTTTCACTCTTGGATGCAGTCATGGAGGGAGCGCTGTGGAGATTTGAGAAACAGTACACCGAAGGTTGTGCAGTCTACACACAGGGGTTGAGAGTGGTCGTTGGCTATGTAACTATTTGCATTGCCAGAGCTCTCTCTAATGCATGTGTTCTCCCCTGAGGGCATCCGTGTCCTCTGCACTGGGGGTATTGCTTAACACATCACCCTGCTCTACTTGTGTGCACAGAGAGCCTTTTCCGATGGATGTGGGGGGAATCAATACCATCCGACCATCCGACCAGTATTTTTATATTTTCTCTCTCCTTCTCTCTCGCTTAGCCCAACTGGGGTCATCCACGCACACTTTTCTGTGTCTGCGTTGAATATGTATGTCCTGACTCTTGAACAGGTTGCATTCATATTTTGTTTGTGGGTGTGTTTCGTAATGAGCCTTGACGTTGATGTTCAGAAATAGCCAGAATGGAAGGAATGGTCTATTTTGTTCCAATCCTCATGTGGATTGTAAAGTCCTTTATGCTGAGGTGTCTATGAATAGAGGGAGAGTAGACGGCAGTGTTGCATAACTCTTGCTTGGGTGTGTGTGTGTGTGTGTGTGTGTGTGTGTGTGTGTGTGTGTGTGTGTGTGTGTGTGTGTGTGTGTCTGTGTCTGTGTCTGTGTCTGTGTTAGTGTGTCTGTGTGTGTGTGTGTGTGTGTGTGTGTGTGTGTGTGTGTAGCAGAGCAGCATTTCTGCATGGTTCTAGCTACACCTAATGAGAGACAGCCTCAGGAGAAGACTTGTTGTCTCAGTCTGTTCCAGACTCCCCAGAGGTGATAGAGGCTTAATTTCGCTCAGATTTATTTTTCTGCTGCTGCCTGCTTTGTTGTGCTGTTGGGGAAGATTATCAGATTATCTCACAATAAGGAGGAACGATTTTATTTGCCAATTCTAAAAAATTGCCATTGCCTGGCCTCAGCGATACTCCTGTTTAACAGTAGGCCTATAGGTATACAGCTGTGGTTTGACTTGATTCGTTTCGGAAAGATGCAATGATTGTCAAAGGAAGTCATTAGAAATCAAGCAGCTAATGGACCCTCCCTGACCATTCCCTGACCCACCCACTTTGTGTATCTCTATTATATATTTATACATATAGGTTTTCATTGGAATGCTCTCCTTCCACTACATCGCTCTTTCTCCCCCAGCAGAGCAGAATAGATGAGCAGCCTTCACTGTTCCCCTCGGGGGGGGGGGGGTAGTGGTATGGTGGCGGGGGGGGGGGTGTGTGTATGGTGATGGGGGGGGGGGGGGGGGGTCTTGGATGACTGTTGCTCCAGGCCCGTCACCACTAATGGACTGTTGACCTCCAGCGGGGGGCGGGTCGAGTGGCTATTTATCACAGCCACGTCCAAGTGTTATTGGTCTTCCTCCTCCTCCCCCTCCCTCTCCTTCTCTTCCTCCTCCTCCACTAGTGGCTGATCACAGGGAGAGATTAGCCAACAAACCTCATCTATTCTTCCGAGCCACAGGCAACTCCTCTCTCCACTCCCCCAGTCCTCTCTGCTCTGCTCCTCTCTCCTCTCTCTGTCCCAGTCCCAGCCTCCTCCTCCTCCTCCTCCTTACAGAAGCTGAACTCTGGGTGCACTCTCCTCTAATCCTGAGCCAGCCTTATCTCTGCTCAGGAACAATAGACACAGAGAGCTGCTGCTCGCTCACAACGGAAAATAGCTTGGCGCCCACAGAGCTCTGGGATGCTCTTGCTTTCAGTGGTGGCAGCCAGGCAGCCTGTCTGTCAGTCGCTAAAAGTCGCTTGTCCCTTGTCTTTCCACCTCGAGAAACCACGCCTTGGCATGTCTCGTCTTAGCATTTCATTGACATTAAAATAGCAATGAGGAGGCAGAGGCAAGAAAATTCACAGCCAAACGAAGAACAACTGTCTGAGCTACCTGCTACTCTTTTATCAGTAGTATCTTATTTCAGACAGTATATATTTTGACTGGCATTGGTTTGTGGGCTGGCGGCGTGTGTTTGTGTTGGGTTCTGCGGGTCACTTTGTGATTCATGGTGGCAGAGAGGGCACCTTTCCAAACCCAAGATCCAGGCAGAATCCCATTTATCTTCCATTAACGAGCCTTCACCACAGTCCTAACGAGCTGTAATTGCCACCGTGGCCCTGCATGGGATCAATATGCAGCCGTCCATGCTGTGGCCCGCAAGTGGCCATCCATTTACATAGGGACACGTTTAGACTGCTAAACATGCTAGCAAGCCGTTCAGTGCTATTCACCGCCAGGGCTGTAGCATTGACAGTCGCTACATCATCCCATGCTTAACCCCGGATTGAGGTAATCACTTATTGGTGCCAGCATTTGTTCATTAGCAATTCAATCATCTATAGCTAGGTAGCATGTTTTCAGCTTTATTTATTTTATTTGACCACCTGATGCTGGGCTTGGTTGTGGTAGACTCTCAGTAATGTTAAATTCTAATTAACTTTTTTTTAAAAATCCACTTTTGCCCACCATTGAACTTTGAGTAGTATGTTTTTCTTGAGCTGTATTTCTCAGATGATGTATTTCTTGCATCAACAGCTAAAGGGTAAATATTCAAATATAAATACGTTGTCTTCCTCTTTCTGTGAAGGAAAAACAATTAAAAAGCAATAAGTGTTTTGGGGATTACGGTTGTCTGATTTCATTGCTTTGTAGGGATGAGATGGTATAGGTTGTTAAATGAGGAAAAGCTGTGACATTGTGACAAACATTGTGAGTCCCCCCCTTCCCTCTCTTCTTCCTTTTACTTCCTCCCCCCTTCATTTTCTATTTTGTGTATGTACGTCTTGGGGCTGGCTCTCTCTCCCTTCTCTGCCCATGGCGCAGAGAGGGAATGAATCCATATACATGTCATGTGCATTCAGGGAGAAGACACTCCCCAGCATCCCTTCCCCCTGGCCTTCTGGGGAACAACAAATAAACACACACAGTCCTCTCTACGCACACACACACACACACACACACACACACACACACACACACACAGCACAAAAAAAGAGAAAGAGGATGTTATTTTTGACTGCCGGCGTTATTCTTCATTTAACTCTCTCAAATTGCCCTGCTATGATACTCTTTCACCACCGGGAGCCCAGTAACGCTGCTGCACATCACCAGCTGTGGTTAGTTATAGACTACATCAAATATGTATTGTACCAGGGCTATGATAGGGTATTATACTCGGTGGTGTGTCACACCGAGTGCCTGTAACCTATCTGTGAGTAAACAGATGCATTTTGTAAGCAGTTCTCTCTCCAAGCTGCCCTTGCCAAGGGAAGATTCTGGAATATTTCTGCTCAAACACAACACTACTCTGTGGGGTTGGCAGCAGTGTGTCTGTCAGTGTGTCTCATCATCCCTCTGCCTGAGCCCCAGAAGCGGCCACTGGCTTCCAGTTTGCAGCTAGGCAGTTTTACAAGGAAGCACCACACCACAAAGAGTGCAGCGAGAACCCAAAATACTCACTCCTCTCCAGGCCACGAATGAATAGAGACGCTTGGTTCAATCTGCCTCTGGTCCTTCCTTCCCGAAGGTTTCTCGTCTGTGGTGCTGGCAGGGCCTCTGTGAGGGCCCACCGCAAGCTTGGCACGGAGGGAGCCGCCCGGGAGCAGAATGAGGGAGGGAGGGACGGCATGGCTGCTCACGTTCCTTCTGGAGGAGGCTGATAAAGGAGACATACTGTAGTAGCACCATTCCATAGAAACGCACACACATGCACACAAGCATGCACTCAGACACATACATACATACATACATACATACATACATACATGCGCATGAACTCAGACACACACATATTCACAAATACACACACACAAACCCAGAGAAGTAGGCAGGCAGACAGACTGCTTATCGATTTCAGACAAGTCCACATATCTCATCTCTCCATCCTCCCCAAATTTCCTCTATTGTGTCAAAAACAAATAAAAAGCAATAAAGAAGATTGTGTTTTTAGGATTTCAGTTGTCTGATTTCAGGGCTTTGTAGGATGAGATGGTATAGGTTGTTAAATGAGGAAAAGTTGCTTTCATGTAATAAAATATTAGCATTACGTGCTAGGCTAGTAGAGATAAGCATCTGATGACAAACCTAGTAGAAGCAACAGCCTCTTTATGCTTTGTCCACACCTTTCCGACCTTTACCAAAATTGGAATCAATGAAATTAAATGTTGAATATCCCTTGTAAAGACATGAACAAAGAGACATGATTATGTATTCCCTTTATGTTTTGTTCTTTTGTTGCTGTACATGACTAGTTCAATGTCTCACACACACACACACACACACACATCCTCCCCCGAAGTTCCTCTATTGTGTCAGAGGGCTGTGGAGACTCCTATTAAAGTTCAAGTACTGTAGTTGGTTATTTCATATAATGCCATCCATGGACAGATCAACTGTTGTTCCAGCTGCCGCCATTACCTCTTCCCTTCCATTTTCACTCCTGGAATATGATACAATAGGCTATTTAAGAGAAGTTGTTGTATGATTAGAAGTGTTCAAATCCATTATCTATCCTATTCCAGCCTGCACACAGTACGCTCCCTTCACACCCAGTCTCCGGTTCCTTTCTAAACGGATGGGGATAGTGTTGTTCTGAATCTGATCCCCCTATTCTGTTGCCAGTCTGTTGAAAGTTTCTGGGGGAACAAAAGGCAGTGAGACCCCCCCCCCCCCCCCCCGACACACACACACACACACACACACACAGCTCTCTTTTCACAGCCGACTGAGCCAAGCCAATCTCTGCAGTGGGGCAGACACGGGTCAGAGAGCAAACACCTCCCAATTGTCAGCCGGCACTCAGATTGACACCCCACCATACCTGTGGGTGGCCTCCCGCTCCCAGATAGCTTCTAGCCCTGAGTGCCGAGACTCGATAGCCTGTCCAGCGTTTGAGGTACCAAAAGACGTTTAAATTAAACGCTATAGAAAATCCCCAGGGCTAGATAGATACCTGCCATGGCAGAGGGGCTTTGTTAATCAACCTATAACCCCTCTCACACACACTTTGTCACCGAACAAGATCTAGCTGCTTGCTTTGTTACAGGTGGGTAGGCCCATGTACTGTAGCGTACACGCTTAGTATTTATAAGCATTTGAATGCCAGGAGACCTTACTGAAATGATTTTCTTCTGTTGAATGTACAATAGAATCACACAAGCACCATTCACTTGGTAGCGACTTTATTTAGTTGACCAGCAATTTTGTTCATTGTATTATTATCACTCCAGTGCATGGTGTTCTTCAGTGTCAGTGAGTTGTTCATTGTTTACTGACCTAACAACGCTACGTGATGTTAGCATTGTGTGGTTTGTATTGGTTTTACAAAATAATACAAACACCAACTCAGCAGTTGGCATGCTCTGCAATAACTGACAATAGAAAGATGGAGCTACATTGTGTACACCTCACAAATGGTTGAGAAAGTTGATGTGCAGAGTAATTCTTCAGAGAACCTGAGAAAGCTTGGGTTCTTTTCACTCATTGTTTTCCAGATGTGTGAAGTCAATCACATGAACCCCTCCAGATGGATGCCTTTTCAAGTGCTCCAGATCAGCAGCAAATCCTCTCTGATTCCAAAGGAGTGGGCGGATATGTTTTCCAGGCCTTTCATATTGGATAACATTGATCTTTGATAAAGAGAGGCTAAAATAGCGAGCTAGCTGGCTAGATAAATCCTGGTAGTCCTAGCTAATGTTTTCACTGTTTCAAAACAGAGGGAAGATGGAGAAGAGAAGATTGTTGGGGTTGTTGGTCAGGTACAGCAGTCGGTCTCTGGCTGCCATGCTGGTTGGAGCTAATGTATTTGATTTAATCCAGAGCACTCCCGTTCCCCCCACGTAGTGCCATGCTAACATGCCCACAGGGCCCTACTCCTGCTGTAAGTGGGACAGGAGCCTCCCAGGATTTATATCGTTCTCTTTCCCCACAGGAGTGATCTCTTTAGTTCATGAACCAGAGCGGATAACAAAGGAGGGAAGAGAGGAAGGATTGAGAGTTGCATTCACCATCAGAACTGTGAAAGCTGCTCTCTCTGCCTATCCTGTCTCTCACTAGCTTCGAGCTGAACTACTTTGGCTTCGGGAGTGTAGTTTTCAAGGAGTCAGCAGTATTTACTGTAGTCACATGTCTCTGTGGCGAAGTAAGATTCATCCTCTGATTCTTACTTTGTCAGTGTTGGTACTCCAGAGCCTGTACTACAGTCTAGTCTAGAGTGTGTTGGGTGTTAAAGGCCAACTGTGGACCACCTAGTTAGTAAGAGTGGTCTCAGCCCAGTCAGAGAGAGGAAGCAGGCCATCTGGAGAGGAACTCTCCCATCCGGGGAGGGGAAGAGGGCAGTGGAGAAGGGACGTGCCCCCTGACCCCTGACCCCAGTGTGGCGGGAGAGGAGGCAAGAGGGCAGGGGTACTACTGCAGCTGTGCAACAAGTTGCAGCTATGCAAATCATCGGCGCTACTCACTGTAATCAGCCCAGACAGATGTGTCCCCACCCCTCTCTCGCAAAGCGTGCCTTGACAAGGAACGAGAGAGAAATAAAGAAAGAGAGGGAACGACAGAGGGAGGGAAGGATGCAGTCCTGCTAAGAGACCTGCTGGGAGGCAACGTGTCAGAATGGCCCAGTCTGCCACAGTCAGCCCCCCTCCCGGCCTTTGCACAAATAGAGGCTTGTTCGTCAGGTCGTGGGGAGTCTTAATCCCCCTGGCAGTTTATCCAAGGCAAGGCGCTTCCAATTAAAAGCCTCTTCAAGCAAGATTTACTCCCCACCACCCATCCCTAAATGCTGTCTCACTCCCACCCCACCACCCCATGCCCTAAAACCTCCGGCAGCCACCTCTCCTGTTTAATCATCTCTTACTCTAACCCTCTCCTACCCCTGGTACTGTGTGCTCTTCTGGCAGGAGGTGGGCGCACACGCATCTCGCCAAGATCACTTAATAATGCCAAGGCGTTTAACAGTGAGATCAAAGTGGTGGTGGTGAGAGTTTGCCTTAGTACAGGATTACTTGGAGATTGCTGGCATACCCGGCCCCCTCCCGTCCCCGTTGGGTAGCTCCATTAGACTCCACACTTTTCTAATTTTTCCGCAAGAGCTCCCCTGGGCTGGAGAGGCAATTATGCAGTAGTGTGCCATAATATTTCATTCTCCTCACGTTGCATTATTCCATGGCAGAGTTGGCCGCTAACAGCTTCATGCGGCCCAGGAGAAAGGGAAGACAAGCTTCAAACAAAAAGGGGAGGGAGGGGGGAGTGAACACACAAGTCAGAGTTCTCAGGAGCATGATGCAGTGGTAGGACTGTCACAGTTGTGTAGGATGAGGGGTGAGACATAGAAATACAATGAGTAGAAGACTCAAGTCTATTTGGCTAGTACACAAAAAGATGGCTGACAACACTCGTTGTGAGCAACGACTGACCAATCGGTATCCTCCCTGTCATCTCCAGGTTTGCCATGACATTTATTTTTTTAAATTTTTGGCATTTAGCAGACGCCTTATTCAAAAGCGACTTACAATCGACACATTTGACTAAGCATGTGAATCATCAATCACCAGTTGTAGCAGGAAGAGTCATCTAGCCATTGGCAGTCGTCGTGAAAAGTTTATTTTATTTTTTTATTTCAACAAATTTGTATTTATTTATTTATTTTTAATATAGACACTGGAGAGAGAGTACAAGGGGGACACTGGAGAGACAGTACAAGGGGGGTATAGGGGAGAAGCAGGTGTCTCAGGAGACGCATGAAAGTGCTAACAGCCTCTCTGAATACGGGTAGCTTTCCCATTCACCCCAAGCAGTCTGGGTTTAGAGTGGTAAACAGAAACAGTATGTTGCGATCTCCTAGAGATGACCAAGTCCAAGCTAGAGTAATGGCTATTGTAGGGTTACCTGACCAAAGCCTCTGACACTGTTAACCGCAATGGAATGTTGATGGCATGTCCATTCTAAGCATTCTATTTCTATAGGTGGATATATGGATGTCAAGATACTACTGTGTATATTGTGGCCTCAACCTTGAGAAGAATACAATAGGGTTATATTATATTCTGTTGTATTCTATTATTTTGTTCTGTTCTAGTAACCAGTCACCGGTTACATCCAGGTATCCACTCCATATAAAACCTTCTGTACGTAGTAGCTGCACATTTTCTCCCTCTATATAATTCATATGTGAGTTGGAGACAAGATTGAAATGCAGGGAAAGTCTCGCAATGAATTGAAGGTGAAGATGGGGAAGGGCTTTCTTCTGGTATATGTGTCTGTGTGTGTCTGTGTGTGTCTGTGTGTCTGTGTGTCTGTCTGTCTGTCTGTCTGTTATAGCTGTTGTGGTGAGGCTGTGTTCACGCAAGCTTAACTGTGGCATGCACAGTCACTGGTGTTTAGGCCGTCAGCCTCTTTTCTTGTCTTCTCCTCTCCACACTTTGTCAACTTGTCAGCAACAGCAGTGAGCTTTCATCACTACTTCTAACATGCACCCAGGGGGGGGCCCCCGCAATCCCTCACACACCCATCAAATCTGAAACCATGACGCTACTACTCACTACGGGTCATTAGTTGCAGATTTATACATGGGGTTTATCTTGACGAGAGGCTGGAGAGTGCTAAAAAAAAAAGAAGCCCTACAGTCTCAGACACACACTGTTGCATCCGAGCCTGTGATCTGTGATAGCTTGTGTGGTACCCAGTGTTGCTAATTGCTGTTAGCAGGTATCCAGAGTTTGATTAAGATTCACACAGAGGTGTTATACAGACCTGCACTCTCCTGGGTCTTCTCTCTCATGGGTCTCAGAGGGTGGTTAGATAAGAGACACGGCTGTGTGGATCTCACTGCTGTAGGATAGCTGTTCATTTTTTGCAAGGAACCTGGTGAAAGGTGGTAGTGTGATTATTAACTTGCCATTGTGTTTTTTGTATCATGTTTGTATTATCATTGACACGTCCAATTTGTGTAGTATTCATTATAGACAGTCTGGTTTAAGATGTGATTCCACCTTTTTAATTAGATTTCCTGGTTTGGCATGGCCAACATCCCTTAATTAGTTGATGTACTTATCTCATTAGGCATCTATAATTCATATTTGGTCAAGAATCAATGGGTATAATATATATAATAATCTGGTGTCATGAATTGAAATAACCACTGAACTGCCAAACAAATCGTACATTGTGCCTTTAACATAACCTCTCCTCCCCCCTCCTTTGACAGAGATCCGTGGTGGCCGGGGGTCTAAGGAGGGCTCGTCGAGGCAGGATCTCCCCCTATACGACACGCCATATGAGCCCACTGAGAACGGCGGGGACTCTGACCCAGAGCGGCCCCGCTGCCCCAGGGAGAGCCGGCTGCCCCAGGACGATGAGAGACCCCCAGAGGAGTACGACCAGCCCTGGGAGTGGAAGAAGGAGCGCATCTCCAAGGCCTTCGCAGGTACGAGAGCCAGTATGTAACACTCTCCCTATCTCTGCTTTACCTCTCCAATATTACTGTCATCCTCAGATGGTCATCTCCACTCCACTAATCATCCAGGTAGTTTTTTTTCCAGCACTAACTAATGTGATTACTGCTTCTGGGGTCAGTGCTTTCCGGTATCTTCAGAAAGGCTTCGTTCTAAAAATATTTTCTCCTAAATCATATCAGTAAGTTGATTTGCAGGTGTCTGGTCTGGTGAGTGGAGCCTTTCTCTTGGAGTCTGTTTAGGATTGGGAGAGACCTGTGTTGGGGGCATGACTGGTTGTGCATGCATATATCTAGAGTGTGTGTGTCTGTGTGTGTCTGTGTGTGTCTGTGTGTGTGTGTGTGTGTGTGTGTGTGTGTGTGTGTGTGTGTGTGTGTGTGTGTGTGTGTGTGTGTGCGCGTGTGTGTGTATCTGTCTGCTCCTGTCAAAATGTGCTTTAGAGTATTCCGGCATGGCTAAAACAGCCATAACTGAACAGGGCTGTTCCAGGTAAAAGAAAGAAGAAGCAGCTGTTTTTTTTCAAAAACAAAATAAATGAACAAAGAGTAGGAAAAAATACTAGCCTGTCATCGAATTGAAGCTATACGCATGGATTGAGTAAAACGTTTTTTTTTTTTTTACTCCCTTCTTCCTTTTTATTTTTATTTTCTTTCTTTTTTTATCCTTGAACAGCTCTGCTTTGTTATGACTGCATTAACTACGAGGGCTCTGTAAGTGGCAGTGGAGCTGGTCCCCAGAGAAGGAAGGACAGCACCTCTAAATCCCTCACAGGTACCAGTGGACACGGGCCGTCTCTGTCTGTCTGTGTTTGTCTGTCTGTGTTTGTCTGTCTGTGTTTATCTGTCTGTCTGTGTATTTGTCTGTCTGTCTGTCTGTCTGTCTGTCTGTCCCGGTGTATGTGTTTGTCTTTCTCTCCTCCTTCACTGTGTCTGTCAGTCTCTCACGTTAATCTGTTTGTTTCTTCAATGTAAATATGTATGCTGCCTCTTCCAGCGATGTGGACAAATGGTTCTCTTTCTTAATCAATTATTCGTTTCTCTCCCTCCCTCATTATTTGGATCTGTCATCCAGCTCTCAGACGAGTTTATTCACAGTGCTGTTTTTCAAACACACAGCCCTCTAATTTTTCTCCTTTGATGATGGTGCATTTAATTTCCACGGGATGTGTCAACGTGATGCCTGCTCTGGAAGAAAACCAGATAAGAGCCTAAAAGCTGTCCCTCAAAGAGGAAGACTGTCGCCCTAGAAGTGCCTTGATTTATTGCATGCCTTCAACCTTTTTATGTTCCATTCAGCCCATAATGATATCTCAGTATTTGGAGACGTGTTCTCCCATGACAGTATGTTGCAGAACAGAGCCGTGTGAAAGCAGAGCCCTCCTTTTCTCACTCTCGGCGTGTGAAGACCTGACCATGAACCCATTCGGGAACGTGTTGATCATGAAAGGGTTCTGAAAGTTCAAGAACTTAAGCAACAAGGGCTTCCGCCACAGTTCACTTCTATTTATAGAATCATGCATTGTGAGTAATGCTTTATACCCAGCGTTCAGCTCTTCTGAAGATTATGACTCTATTGTCAGATGCTCAGATTTGAGAGACTGCAGAGACCAGGGTTATTTTTGGAAGGGACCAGTACCTCAGTCAAGCCAGACACTTCAAATCACTCAGGAAAAGTTGTAACTCTTGTCACTCAGTCTTACATTGAGTGTCCTGAGGAGATACTTTGCTCGACAGTTTCAGGGACATTAGTGGTATGTTATGGGTTAGATGGCTGTTGGGAGAAACTCTAAATTCATATTAGTATAGATTAATTATGATATTGTTCACACTACAGATTTCCTCCGTGGTTTCCAGCCACTTGAAGATACCACATCGGATGCCGTTTAAATTTAGACGTTTATACAGTATGTGAAATTAAAGTGTCACCATGCAAAGTATTAACTGGTAATGAAGAAAGATGCACAGCCGCATGAACAGTGGAGTGGGTGGGAAAGAGGTGTTAAACAGCCAACAAATGCAGCTAGCTCCCTCCTCTCTCCCTCGCTAGCTTGCTAGTTCGCTAGCTGAACACTGTAATGTCATAATATGCATAAAGAGATATTTGTCTTCATTACAGATAGACAAAGGCCAGTACAGGAATGCCCCCTGTATGCTGCCTCTCTTCTCAGTTGTCCCTACTGTGGAGATGTTGCCTGCCCAGCTGCATGTTTGCCTCCAGACCCACGCCCTTAGTTTACAGGTCTGCGGTTATTATTCACTGTCAGGGTTATCTCCTGACAGATATGCAATGGAATGCAAATTTCCTCTCTTGTTACCGTGTTGGGAGGGTTGTGTACATTCGGTTCGGTTAATCACTCATCCTCGATCCCCCCCGCCCCTCCTCCACCGCCCTCCTCCTCCCTCCGCCACCCTCCCACGGGCGTTGAGTGTGTGATGGATGAGACAGGAGGTGAGGAGTGAATAAGATGCATTAGAATTTGACCATATGAAGAGTGGCTGTGTGTGTGTGTGTGTGTGTGTGTGTGTGTGTGCGCGCGCAGCACATACATGTTAGTGAGATAACAGGAGGCGCTATCACAGCCAGCCGTCCAGGACCCGGTTAGAGCCTCAGCTGCTTGGCGGTTTTTTAATGAATCTTCAAGGGCTTAATGACCCAGAGTGCAACTCCTAAAGTATCCGAAAATAAATAATTGAATCAGTTTCACTCCAGCAGCGATTATTGTTTTTACTGTGTTTAAAAAGGAGGAACAGAGTGGGGTTGGTGGTCAGCCTCAGTTGCTTAGCTCTGTAGCCCTGTCTCTGTCTGTCTGTCTGTCTGTCTGTCTCGCTTGCTCTCTCTTTCTCTTTTTCTTTCTCTCTCTCTCTCTCTCTCTCTCTCTCTCGCATAGCCTGACCTTGTCCCCTGTGCTGGCTGGCTGTCGCTCTGCAGCCCTTCATCCTCACTGGTCGCCAAGGCCTAACAGTCCCCGCTGATAACCTCCTGACAGGCCTCTTTCATGGGCATCAAATGTGTCCGCTGCCTTTGAGAGCGGAGCAGCGCCACGGCCATGCTCTCTCGCTAGCTGCTTGTTATCTTCACACACACACATTGGCCACCCACCCCAGCCCAAGCCCCCGTCCCTCCCTCCCTCCCTCTCCTCCAGCACAGAGAGCGGTGCTTCGCCATCACTAGCACCCCCATCGCCCCCCGCCCCCAACCTGGCCCAAGCCGGCCACAGCTCCCTCCCCTGGGAGCCCCGCTGCCAGCTGTCTCTGAGCCCGTCTGTCTCTCTCTCTGGGTAAAACTGCCTGTCATCTCTCCTCCATCAGTCGCCCAGTCACCTCCACTTTCATTTGCAATCGAAACACATTCTCTCTTGAGAGATGGAGGTGTGCGCTTTGAGGTGTCATTTAACGGTTCCCTCCCCTACTCACTCCTTGGGCTCCACTTTGCTTCGGCTAAATTGTGCCAATAGTGACAAAAAAGTTTGGATCGATTATTCATAGAAATATATCCAGTGAAAGCGATGCAACATTGCACTACAGTAGAATTCTAAACTTGTTTTGAGGTAAGTGTCAAGATAAGAACAGGCGTACGATTGCTTTGGTCACTATTGGCTCAAAACAAAAAGGAGTTTCTTGTGTACAGTACTACATATATGGTTGGTGATAGGAGAGCATCTGCAGGCTTTCTGTTTGTGTTTTCAAACCTCCCCAGCTCCTAATAAAATGACATAAACATTGCCAACTTATTTTGAATATGCATGTAATTATTAGGCCAAATTAAGTAACTGATGAACCACCATGGCCTAATTAAAACAACGAGGCAAACAAATGAAATACCCCTCTTAGAGCTGTTCCCAAAATAGACTGGAACAAAAGACTCCAAAGGCATAAAAAGAGAAGCTTTATTCTCACTGTACATTTCTTTTGTTGGACTGAAATTACAATATTGGAGAGAGAGAGACTAGGCAAGGACCAGGTCCAGACGGTCAGTGAGGCTGTGATAGTCACAGGTCTAGGGCCGCTCCGTGCCAGACTGGCACAGGACAGGACACGCAAAGTGCCACCCTGCCTGGATGTCACATCACCAAGAGGGTGTCACACACATCTGGCACTGCCAGGGCTGACTGGCATCAACGTCTACTGCCACACTCTGAGGGCACAGCCCTCTCCGTTTCAGAGTCCAACAATTTAGATTAGATTAGATTCAACTTTATTGTCATTGCAGAGTACGGGTACCAGACAACAAAATTCAGTTTAGCAGTGCAGCTGTGCTATAAAAACATGACAATGATAGTGATAGGTACAGTATGGCATGTACAGTAGTTTAGAGGTATATACAGTTATGAGCTATGTACAGGTAAGGTAGCTTGTACTGAATGAATGAATGAATGAATGAATGAATGAATGAATGGTCTTTATTGTCATTGCTATAGTACAGGTACCAAACAACGAAATTTAGGAGGGGTGGCTCCCCTGGTGCTAGGAAAGAAAAAAAAAACAAAAAAAACACAAGAAGGGAAGGAGCTGGTTTACATAAATAAAGGCTATGTACACTATCCACTATACTATACTGTACAGATAGACGACTAGGGTTGTCATATTGCACATAGTGTTATTGCACATTCATTTGAAGTGTCGCAGTTTGCAGGCTAGAAATGTACATATTTGTGCCTCAGCACTACACCTGATTTTTTCAGTCCAGCAGCTGCCATCAATCCGTCCAGACTGTCCAGGGCCCAGAACCTAGGTCTTTGGTCTTACTTGTACTGTACAGATGCATAAAAGAGGCTATATCAAAGAGGTATATGCAACGTGCAATAATACGGTATGTGCAAAGGTAGTATTGTTAACAGCAGTAGTGCAAAGGGTAAAGAGTGATCACATTGACCAGGGGTGTGGGGGGGTGGGGGGAGAATACTGAGTCATTGTATCCCATTGTATCCCATTGTTCCCATTGGAACCCTGAGGGTCCTGTACTTCTTGAGTCTCCTGATGGTAGGGGATCAAGCAGACTGTGGCTTCCAAGTTCCCTCTTGGGTAACGTGTAGTCAATAAGATGAATGAAGCCTTGTGGCTTTAGCATGGAATTGTCCCGGGCATGCTGCTTCCCTCTCAAAATGTGTTTCTCTGTGTGTGTCAACACAATGTGTGTACCAACGTAGTGCAAAGATTATGTGCTGTACATGACAGACGGTTGGTAAAATACCTCCCGAACAGCAATGATTCTGTCCCTGATATCCTTCTGTCAACTTTTCTAGATGCTAAAAATCCTGGTTATATGATCATAATGTGATGTGTGTGTGCATATGTCTGCTTGCTTACACACAATTAGCCGCTGAGACATCACCGTTCATCCAGCCCCGGCTCGTCAGGATTTCTTAATTAAATCCTGGCAGCTGGCGGTATTTCAGGGAGATGAGGCAGAGATGTGTGTGTGCGAGTGTGTGTGTGTGTGTGTGTGTGTGTGTGTGAACACTACTTCCTTGTCACACTGCGTGGTAGAGGCAGCTTCCACCCACCTCTCCAGCAAACTCACGGGGGGAGATGAGGCCGAGATCCGGGTGTGAGTCTTGGAGTATGTGAGAGACACCCTGCACCGTGTGTGTGCTCGTGCGCGTATGTGTGTGTGTTAGAATGAGGTAACCATTCTGCCTCCTCCTTCTCAGCGGCTCCCAATCGGTTACCGGCCACCTACCCTCACGTCACTATGAGTGGCACCCTTTACCCATGATTCACCTCCCCACCAAAGCAAACAGCGAGTACAGTGTCATTCACAGGGTATGGCCATGAGTCACACACTGTTTTATTTGTGTGTGTGTGTGTGTGTGTGTGTGTGTGTGTGTATGTTTATGTTTGTGTGTGTGACACTACAATGGATAGAGCCTCTCTATAGAGACAGTGCTGTGCAGACATGAACCTTGGTCATTGTCCCTCGTGTATGCGACTGTTCTTGTCACCTTAGCATGAAATTAGGATGAACATGCTCCCCTCTTCCCCGTCCCAGGGCAGTTCACACAGTGTCTCGGCCTCAGAGCAACACACACACAGAGGCCCGACGATGACAATGCACTCATCCGTGCAGCTGCAACATAACAATCGGAGCCAAGGTTGATTCAAAAGGGCCCTTGGGCTGACAGCGAATTTGAACAGGTTATAGGGGTAAGGGAAAAATCTGCTGCCTGGAGGCTCCGACGACTGCCACTTCTGCCACTTGAATTGGTTTACCTTTATTTGTGAAAGTGTCATGTGACAGTTCATGTTATTATGCTGCTGTGCAGCTGAGCAGAGCCGAGCCTGGCCCTCCCCGCCTGCGGTAACAAGTCTGTAAAGCAAAAAAAAACTAAAAACCTGACGGCTCCCAAAACAATTACACACTAATCTGGAATGTGAAATGAGAATTAGGCTTTTAATCTCGCGGCAGCAGAAGAGGCCCCTATTTCACCCCGAAGTAGTGGAAGTTATTGTATTAGCCGGCTGAGACCCTGATCTGCGTCCAGGCCTGTACTGTACCCTGGCTGTTGTCGGTAGTAGTGTCTGGCTAATTTTTTTACCCTTCTTTTAAAATATTTACTTGTGTACTTTTCCCACACAGATTTGAAAATCATAGTATTGGTCCAAAGCATCGAAATCCATGTGGGGGATGTGCACAAGCACATGAGATGCAGCGATAGTGCGGACACTTGTCATCTTGTAAGTCCCTGTCATAGCAGCAATCAGTCCTGGAGCCACAACACTCCAGTCTAGCACCCTGACACCACGGATGGACACTCTTTAATTGCTTGTCTGACTAAATATTCTCTTGTTTCTATCTCTCTTCATCGAGCGAGCTGATTCTCTCCCTCATTGCCATGTTTCGCAGCAGCGCGGAAGCAATTCCCCACAGGGCGAAAATAAAGACAAGTCCAATAATGTCCCGTTTCTGCTCACATAAGAAAAGCTAGTTTACCAGCCTATAAAGTCTCGGCATCACACAGGCGGCAGTCAACAAACTTCCCACTTACTTTTAATCAAGAGTAGAAATACAGTAACAGTCTGGAGGTGGGTGATTCTGAATTAATGGCCTGTCATTTTCTTGCGTGTGTGTCTGTCAGTACGGAGACAATGGTCAGAGTTAAACCTGAATAACTGTAGTACTAGCTAGCTATCCAGGTAGAAGTGTGGCTGTTGTTTTTTTATCTGTTGAGACTTTCTCTTAACAAGGCATATTGTAACTACTACTTTATGATAGAAATTCAATTATGAGTACACTCGATATTGATTTATCCAGAGACTGTTGGACTTGACAGGCACCATATTATTCCTGACAGTAGCAGAGGTCTGGGCACAGCAAGACCTGCTGCACCATGCTTCTTTATTAACCTCCTGCCACTGACGCTAGGTCTCTGGAGGATAAGGAAATGCTTTTTCTCCTCCGTCGCCTTATTTATTAAGCATCCTGTGCTATTAAACAAGCGGGCCACTCTTAGTGAAAGATGGCCTGACGTCGGACCGACAGTCGATTTACTCTGGTAATACCCCCATCTGGACATGACCAATGCATTACTGAGGGGCTTGGTGTGGGCAGCCTGGGCAGTGCCCGCCATTAGGATGGATGGAGACTGGCTCCAGTGGAGAATATCGTCTATTGCCTTTTATCTTATTGCAGGGCCCGGTTTAAACGTTCTAACTCAATGATGAGCCATACCACTGAGGTAGTGAGTTATGTAAAGGCTCTCTGCGGTAGCTGATAGCTTAAGGCTCTGGTCTTTTGATGCTGTGGGGCCAGCCTCATCAGTATTTCAGGTCAGCCACTCTCCTTGCAAAAACTCTGAGTGTAATTAAGGGGCCCTGAACTCTAATTGAAAATCCCTTGGCACAGAGCCTTGTAGAAACATCAGAGAATCATGTAGAGGCATAGAGGAGAGAGGGCAAAGAGCAGGAGTCCAATCCTTTTCAGGTACGACTAATATTCTCCTTCCTTTTCAGTCCTGATCTGTTGTTTCCTGTTCCCCTTCAGCTCCCTGTGCTATGCTATGCTAACTCGGCTATGCTAATCCTGTGATGTACCTGCATGGGAAGGTTCTCTCCCACTCTCTCCCCTCACTTATTCTCATTATGCTTTCTTCTGTTTCCTGCCTGACTCTCTCTCTCTCTCTCTCTCTCTCTCTCTCTCTCTCTCTCTCTCTCTCTCTCTCTCTCTCTCTCTCTCTCTTTCTCTCTCTCTCTCTCCCCACCCTCCTTCCTTCCTTTGCTCTCCTCCACTGGTGACCTGGGCCTGCCTGCAGTAGAGATTAAAGTGATCAAGGACCTGCCGTGGCCCCCTCCGGTCGGGCAGCTCAACCACAGCCCGTCCCTGGTAGAGGAGGAGGAGTGCCCCTCCTCCCAGCCCGCCCAGCCCTCTCCTGGACACACACAGACACAGTCTGCCTGTGACCAGCACCACCATGGTGGGTGCCGTTGGTGTCGTCCCTCTTCCTTGTCCACTGTCCATCCCACGTCAACACCGGAGTCCCATCCCCAACCTCATCAACCTCTCCTCTCTTTCACTGCTCTCCTCCATGTCCTTCTTCTCTTCTTCTCTCCATTCCTGCATCCTCTTGTTCTATTCCTCCTGGTGGTGAATTTGGAGTACCATAACATCTAGTAGAACATTAGTCACATTGGCTGTGTATGATGACATGTGAGAAGTTTCTAGTGTGACAGCTAGTTGTTTTTTGTGTGACCTCACAAGAGGCTGTCTTTGAAGAGTCTGTGATTGATCAGTTGCTGCCTTAAATCAGTTTGACGTTAAACATTAGCTTCGTAATAAAGCACTTTCCCATCAGGATTTGATATGGCAGAAAATCACTACTAGCACCAAGTCCAGCTTCTCTCTGGCTGAAGGCTCATTAGTTTTAATTGATTGGAAATGTCTTCTGAATGGGTAATTGCAATTGTAGGTGACCCCTATTGCTTCTGCCAGCACAGTCATCGCTAACTGTTCCAAACATAATTTTACCCACTTCTCTGTGGGTGTTCCTGGCTCAAGCATTTGGTGATTAGGAAATCTTCATTTTCATCTAAAAGTTGTTAATTTTGGTGAACACATTCATGTTAATACTAATAATTTGCCCTCATAACGGCCTGAAGCCAAAATAATAACCTTATTTTTCATATTTGCTGCTTTCCCACAGCTGTCCACAATCACAGACTAATCACCCAATGAGAACAGAGGATATGTCCACAGAACTAATACCCAACCCACGCTGGCTGGGTTTCCCCTGGGCACGGGGGTTGAGGGGTGGGGGTGGACTGGGAGACTGAGTGACTCAGAGTAAGAGGACACTACTGTGTTCTGTGGGTGAGGACACCCCCCTACCCCACCCAAATGATGATTTATGCCCCAGAACTCCATGGGACAGGCCCCCCCCCCAATGCGATATGAGTGGATTTAAGTGTGTGGCGTCCGGCGGTAAGGTGATCCGTTCTCTGTCTGAGCTCCCACTACATCATCGCGGTCAGAGGTCACATTGACAGACTGAGGGGGGAGTGAGAGGTGAGGTACCCTCCCTGACTTCCTGCTGAATGCAGAATATACTCCCCTGCCCTCTGGCTATGAAGACCAGCCAGACTCACGCATGACAACTATTATCCTACTTCAACTACGGCCATAGATATAGAACCACTATGAGACACCCAACTGTTCTAATTCACTATGACTGTAGCTCCGTCCAGAAGCAAACCCCTACCCCCTAGGGACGTGTGTCGATCTGAAATGCTTGGGTAGGTGTAGGCGGGCGTCATGGTCGCCATCTTGCTTTTCAATCCAATCCTTTAAGATTTACATAGAAAGTGTCTAGGGAGTAGGGGCTGTTGTTTCTGGACAGAGGCCATTGCTTCTGGCTCTGCACAGCACGACAGGTCCACTAGGGTTAGCATGGCTAGCATGATAATCTTTGCTATGGACCTCAGTGGAGCAGTGCCCATTACTGTTGCAGAGAACCTGTTCCACCTCATTAGCATTTTTTAAATATTGCTTGACACAATACTACATAGAAATAGAAGAGAGTCCTTTGTCTGTGGAGTAATGAAGAGTGTTTCGGCATTGTTTTCTGAAGTGAATTAATTGTCGGGGCTTTCGAGCCATTCTCTTACCTTCTCCTGCTTTTGTCTCGGGTTGAATACAAAACAATGTAATTAAAAGATATCCAGATTTTAATTTTGTTGGAAGAATAACTGCCGGCTTTTGAGCCTTTTAGAGGGCGAGCGTTCCTTTGTCTTTGGAAAAACTCATTAGAATCCATGTTGAGATTTGATTGAGAAATTATGCCTTGATGTTGAAACCACCCGAGACTTCAAGCATTGGGCTTTGCAATGGTGTTCTCTCTCTCTATATATAAATATATCAATGTAACCCTTTCAGAATATCTTATTCAACTTCCCAGAGCAGAATTATACTCCAGCCGGCTGAAAAATGCTAGTGGGTATACAAGCTGTTCTCTCCCTGGGTGGTGAATGATTTCATCTATTCTATATTCCTCAGAATGCACCATGCATTTCAATTAGCCCCTAGACCTGTTATTCATTTCACACGTCACAGCTGGAAATCTTAATTGTAACCCTGTAAAAACAGAAGTAGACGGAACGCTTTCCCTGTTGAGTAGTGAACTCCTTTTGATGGAAGTGCCATTAGTAAATGAGAATTAATTAGCTGTGTGTAATTAGTAAATGCACTCAAAAAGGTGGGTGTCCTTAGTGACAGCCCGTAAGAGGTCCAGCCTTGTGAATTCCTCTGTTGTCTATGGTTATCTATCTGTCTCTGCTCTGTCCCGAGGTTGTTCTGATCTTAGAGATGTCCCTTTGACCTCTCAGTCCTGTGTTTATCTATGGCTAGCCAATCAGCTCCCTCTCTCTCTTCCTCCCTGCCTCTCCTCCATCTTCCTTGTTTTGTTCGGAGCCCTTCTGAGGCGGGAGGAAGGCTGAAGTGGGCGGGTTCTTCAGCCATCAATCTCCATCTGACTGACAGTCCAATCTGATACAGGGATTCCATTTGCTTGGCCTAACATTTCGACAATGCAGATAGCACATAGACAGGCACACACACACACACACACACACACACACACACACACACCTCCTATTCTTCCATACTCTCTATCTGAGCTGTGTGTGCGTGTGCGCGTGCGTGTGTGCCTGTCTTTCCAGCCTCTCAGAGCTCTCTCATTCACCTGTGTGTCAATCCTCTCTTCAATCTCCTCTTCTCCACCCTGAGAGTGTGCTGTGGAGAATGAAAGGGAATGAGTTTGGGTGACTACTAGCGATATTCGGCCAAGAACATAATACTGCTACTGTTCCAGCTATTGTTGCAGAGATGGGCTGGCAATCTTTGCAGACATGGACTCTCCACACTTGAGCAAATAGAATGATGGCTTTTATTTTGTTGGCTGGCTCACTCCTGAGACCTGTGTAATTCCTGTTCATTTAAGCTATGTGCTTTGCGTCTGAAAAAAGCCCCGTTCAGACAAGGAAAGGTTGATGGGGTGAGGGGCCTGGGGATAACCATTTGTTTTGTGTAGGTGGAGGATAGAAGATAGACAAAGGAAAAATGCAAAAATATGGAATGAAGTTTAGCTTATTCCTGGTAGATACCATATAACGTTAGATCACTCACCACGATGCCACTATCCACGCCGCAAACCACAACTCGGCCCCTGGGTGGGCTAGAGACACGCGGTCGTTGCCAGGGGGGGCATGGAGGTGGCCCAGAGGTCAGTCAATGAGAGTGTAATTGAGTGTTTTGGAATTACAGTATCATGCCTTATTTGCACGGTAGTAGTATAGTAGTAATAGTATTATGTGGTGACGTCCGTAATTTAGAAATTCCCCCCTGACGTCTGTGTTTCGTTTGGTGATTTGCTTGGGATAAGCGGAGTCTGTGTTTTACTGGAATTTACGGACATTCCCCCGGATATGATGTCATGGCTCTGTGTAACATCCGCTTCATGAACAACAAACGCAAAAGGCATTGATTAGTTCTCGAGCACGCAGCAAAAAAGGGGCGGAGAAAACAAACTCACCCCAAATTACCAAAATGCTGATTCGCGCTGGACTACTATTATCCCAGGACCTCCAGAATCAGCGAAATAGGGTAGGTAATTTGCGATGGAATTTTTACTGACATTTTTACAGACCTGGCCGATTCACACAGGATAACAAACAAATACGACCTCTGGAATTATTACAAATTATGGACGTCACCACATAATACTAGTCCTGTGCGAATAGGGCATTAGAGAATGATTATAGTAGGAATTCAGAGCTCAGATAAAGAGCTCAGGTTGAATGTCTAAGCTGTGATGGCCAGACCATTGATAACAGGGTTGTGTGTCTTGTTCAGTTCCTACAGAGCCGTTGGCAGGGGTTGCAGGCACACAGTGATGTCATGGACTATGTGATGGTATCAGAACAGGTTTTGTCACAGCGATTTACAGATGCAGAAGTGGTTGTGGCAGAGTTCTCCTCACATTGGTTGATCCTCGTGTCCTTACTAAAACACGCGCATGCATGCACGCACAGACACACACACACACACACACACACACACACACACACACAAAGACAGAGACAGACATACTCACTACTCATGTATACACAAAGACACACATATACAAATATATACTCACAAGGACAGAGGGGTATTTTGTCAATGATACAAGGCTAACACTGTTCCTCCCACTTTGTCACACACACACACACACACACACACACACACACACACACACACACACACACACACACACACACACACAGGGGTTGCTGCAGAGTTTACTGATTGGCTGTGTCTTCATGTTGGGATCTGTCAGAACTGACAGGGGTGAGCGGCCACAAACACACATCTCCCGGTCAGTTTCCATGGAAACGCTATCTCAAACACATTTAACATACACAAAGATTGCCATATTCATACGCATACAGTTCACAGAGACAGTGGACACTCAAGGGTAGGAAATACACTCTGTTATTCTATCGACCTTCTTTTGTTGGGACATTTAGGTTGCAACACACTGAATCTATTGCAGTGAATCATCATGTCGTCTCTACAATTGTAGCTGTCTTTTCCAGAATCCACCACAAACTACTGTAGAGTACAAAAGTGCAGAGGGCGACATCGCCTTCACTATCATTTGGTCTAATCATTTTCATGAGGTTTGAGGTAACATAGCCAATGCTTCAGTGAGCTCCAGCCAGACAGCTCGGACAGAAGAGTGCACTTCTGTAGTTTCACTCACCAGAACAATAGAAATTAGGTTATGGGGATCCCCCTGGTGGTCAGTGTTGGAATAGCATGATCTTATCTGAGAGCCTCTGGGGTAGATAATAGATGGGCTACATCTTGTGCTTCAGGGTTTATTCTGATCCGATCAGTTCGAAACTTAGCATCCCGGCATTCATGTCAGTCATGTCTCTAAGTGTTTCTTGTTGTTGAGGCAAGGTGTTTACATGGTATTGTTTGCTATAAACACAACAATCGACATTGATTGATTCACTTCCTGGTAGTGGTGTCAGTCAGAGCCAATCCTCAGAGAGTGAAGGAAGGACACTCAATGGCTTGATAGGTTTACAGTAATGTGAAATGCTATATCCCTGGATTGGAGAGTGGAGACACGGTCTAGTCTAGACAGCTGTCTTCCCTTCTCTATCTCCATCGACATGTTGTGTTTTCCAGTGTCTCTGTCTGTGTCTGTCTCAGCCATGTGAAGTCAGGGTAATTAAATCCCAGGAGGTAGATTAGCCATTAGCGTTAGCCGCTAAAGTGTGATAGAGAGCTAGAGGAGGAGAATATGGGAATCGCTAGGTCGCTAGGACCGTGCTAAATTAACTGCTTCCGTCGGAGAGCTTTGACTTTGATGTGTGTGTGGCTGACTGTTTATACCCCTTAAGCGGTCATCAAAGCTCTGGTGGATATGTGGAATGGAGTGGAAATGTGTTTGATGTAACGTGACCTCACTTACTGCTGGGAGAGTGCGGCTACACTAAAGGGGGCTCGTTCCAAAGCCAATACTGGTGTGACATCAATTATACAACTGAACCGTTCAGTAAGACTAACGTTTCCTCTTGTTAGTGTGTTTGACCTCCGCAACCTCTGGCCAAACACAACCAGGAAGTTCTTCAGTTTCAGACTCCCCTCTGTTCTCACATCAGCCTATGTAAACAAGGTGCCGGAGTAGCCTGTCCCTGATTGGTCTAAACAGCAGCTCTCTGACCTCTAACATAAGTCAGGATGGTGTCTGGTCACGATCTGGACAGATCACCTCCGATCCCTGTCAAGCCAAGCAACACCGCCCCTGAGAGGTTGCCATGGGAACCTGTCAATTCTTTAGTTGACCTTAAGTGTTAAAGGCAAGTGTTAAAGGGCCCGTTTAATGATTGGCCTGGACTGTGTGTGTGTGTGTGTGTGTGTGTGTGGGGGGGGGGGGGGGGGGGGTGTACACCTCACTGCTTGACAATCATTAAAAGACCTTGATGAATCTAATGGAGAGTGTTGAATAAGTCACAGCAGTTCCGTTCCGTTTTACAGAAATGATACAAGCTTCTGTTGAACTGCTGCTGTGATGATGATATTTATCTTGTGTTTTTTTTTTCTTTTCTTCTTTTCTTTTCTGTGTTACAGTCCAGTTTGACGGGGTGGAGAAGTCTCGAATGTCGCCCACCAAGGAGGGGGGTAAAGGGGGGCGCCCTTCCCAGCGCCACACCAGCGGCTGTCTGGTCAACACCAAGATGAGCTCCATGGAACAGTGCAGCGCTGCCCTGGGCGAACGCATAGACCCCTCCATGCCCCTGGAGAGCCAGTTGTAAGTCATTCATTGTCGTATTGATCTAACCTTCATTCAACCAACCATTCAATGTACATAGTCAGCCTCTCTCCTGCCTATTCTATAGGTTAGGGTGGTATTTCCAAGGTGTGGGAAGTTGTTAATGTTCTTTAAATGGTGGATGATGAACTATTGCTGTCCTTTTGTCAATGTTACATAGCATTTGCATACATGGCTTTCTCTTTACACTGATTCCAGGTACGTCTTGTCGACAGGATTTCAACAATTAGATATGGTTCTTTCCATTTGTAGTCATTGTTTTGTCTTTCCTCCTCGTCTCTCTACGCTCCCCCCTGTAGCTGGTACCACGGAGCCATCAGCAGGACAGACGCTGAGTCGCTGCTGAGGCTGTGTAAAGAAGCCAGCTACCTGGTGAGAAACAGCGAGACCAGCAAGAACGACTTCTCCCTCTCGCTCAAGTAAGTACCCTCCCTCCCTCCCTCAACAGAATAAACGACAAACTTACGAAACATCTCTGAGAGCACTAACATGCTAACATTTAGTATAGTTAACCTATACTAGGTTAGCGCTAGCATGTTAACATTGAGTTACAAAGGCTTTGTTCCTGCTCAACACACCATTATTCTGTATTCTCTAAGTCCTTACTTCCTAGCTCTGCTGATTCAGCCCTGCCCCCCACCCCCTGCTTCAGGTGCTCTGATTGTGCTGATGTGGCCATAACTGTGCCCTCCTCTGACCCCCCCATGCTGTGTGAGGCCAGCGGAGAGTCCAGGGGACCCGGGACCCTGATTTGTTTAGTCTTGGCTGACATTTTTGGCCAAGGTCACTCTAGCGTGAAGGGACGCGCTGGCCTCTAGGGCAGTCCTATCCCATTGGCTCAGAGGGGCTCACGACCGCAGGGGGCCGGGCTGATGAATGTCAGCAGGCTGCCATCTCAGGAGCGAGAGAGAAATACCTGACAACCGTTTCACTACAGGGGCAGAGAAACTGCCTCCTGAAGGAGCCACAGAGAGGACCACCCTAGGCTATGCCGGCAGGAGATGGTTATGCTATCCTCATAGTTTTACAGTTTGTTATTATTTATTTATTTTTACTTTAAGAATACTTACATAGGTATGGGTCACTGTCCCAAACATGATAGAGACACTTCACATTCATATCATCGACGATCATTACTCAATCACATGACCTTATTGGAAAGGACTTACAGAACATTAAAAGTCACATAAAAGTAAAATCTCATGACATTAAGATACACAAACAAATAAACAGACAAAACAAAGAAAAGACTAAACTAAGATTAGACTAAAACTATTCCTAGTAAAAAAGGTTTTAAGAGGCGTGAGAAGAGTCAGTGGTACATGTGGTCCCTGTCAGGCACCACCGGGTTGAGCCTCATGTCTGCCGGCAGGGGAAGATGATGCTGTCCAGAGCAGTTCCACTGGTCCTGACACTGACTGACTGCTGATTTCATTAACTCAGCTCTGGGACTGGGGACTGGCTGGTGGTTCACAGGCCTGGGGACACACTCAGGCTGTTAGAGTGCTCAGGCTTGATTGGTCAGACAGTGCTGCTGCTGCTGCTGCTGCTGCTGGTAGGCTGGCTGGCTGGGGCTGGCACAGTCGGGTTGGTGGTATGGGGAGCTGGTAGTATGGGGGGATGGTAGGTGGGTGGGTGGGTACACACCCTGTGCTGTGTCGGGGGGGGTGGGCTGAGCTGTTGTGATCCCCAGCGGGTGGCTTGCTTCTCAGTTGACAGTGACAGTTGACAAGACGTGGCCTTTCAACCAGCTGGGTGATGTCTATGCCCTGTCCTTCCTGCTTGTCGACCACCCCGGTGGCTGGCACTAAATCATACTGGCTTTGAAGAGGTCAGAGTTCAACACCATAGACCTTCTCTGACCACAAAGTTCTAGCTCAGAGAGGAGTAATCGGTCTAATTCCAGGAAAAGGAAGTAATGGATGGAACTAATCTCTCTGTTCCCATGTGTGTGTGAACTTTATAGTCAATATAGCAGGCTTTAAACCATGTTGTCTTGTTGGACCTCCAGTAAAGGTCCATGATAGTTCCATGGAGACACGACCCAGGGAGGAGGGAGGCGAGCTAGGCATACAGGCTCCTCTAGGCTCCTCTTTCCTTGTTCTGTTTGATCTGTGTGTGTCTGTGTGTTTCTGTGTCTGTGTGTGCACCAGCGTGCCTGTGTTGGATCATTTGCCGGTGGCCAGTCAGTCAATCAGCAGGCGGGTCCATGGAGCCAGGCTTGGCAGAGGGCTCTGTCACACTGCAGGGGGGAGGTGACTCAGAGTTCAGTCCACCCTGCTCATAGGAGCCTCTGTCTCCTGCTTTCCTGGAAACCTTGGTGGCAGAGTCTGAAGACCTAAATGTCTGGTTACTCCATGTCTGGAGACCTAAATGTCTAGATACTCCATGTCTACAACCGCTGAAATATTGATGTGGCCGTGAGATGGCACGTCTGTGTTCTGCATCATTGATGAAGGCCCAGACTAGGATCAGACATGAGCCTCTCAATAGCCTTTTGAACTGGGGGGTGGGATGCCTTCTTTCTCTCTGTCTCTCTCTCTAAGGATGAGTGCTCTTTTAGGTACATTAAACACATTTAGCCTTTCACAAGACACGGCTCTCACTGTGTGTCTGCCTCTCCACCCCAGGGGAAACACTTTTACACAGCCTTGTTTTACAGGCTGCGGTAGAAAATAAATTGTTGATGAAAGGGAAACAAACACACAAAGGTTTATGCAACAGAAAGTGTTTGATGCTCTACCACCACGGGGGAGGCTAGAAAGCCTTGGAGTTTTAAGCGCCGCTGACATCAAAAGCTCTTTGCATTCGCTGATGAAATCCAAACTGGCAAAACTGTCACAGAAAAACAGAGTCTATTTTTGCTTCCTCATGGTACTCATGAGAGACATCTCCTGGGTTGTGATTGAGTGCGTTTCATCATGTCCTTCGTCAACCTGCTGGGCCAGTTCCAAACGGAAAACCGCACAACAATAACGTTGTTTGTATGTCGTACCAAACCACATTCTTGTTTTCAAAAGCATGTCTCTGAGTCACGGTGTACACTGTGTCTGAGTTACTGTGTCTTCATGTCATCAGGACCGGGTTTATTTTTTTGCAATCCTCCCAGCCTGTTCTGTTTCCTGCCGTGACAGTATGAAAGAAGAAGAATAAGGACTTCCTGTCTAATAATACTTTAAAAAGGGCAAGGCTTCTTTTTGTATGGATAATTTATCTTTTGTTGGGTGAGTTTGCCTTCTCCGATGCCAGATATTCATGGCATTGAAAGCAACATTCATGGTGCAATCTAATACGCTGGAGGTGGAGATAAGCTATGATTGCTGTCATGAATTGCCTCTGCTCCGAAGATGAGAAGGTTCAAACCAAAGTCACCGACCTTGATAAACAGGACACCAGACCTCCCTCCTGGTGAAATTAATCCAGATTACACAATAAAACCGCACCAATAAAGAGTAAATACAATAACAGCACAAAAGGATAACATGTTATCAGCTGCCATGTTTATCAGCTGCCCTGCTCGATTGCTCTGTTGTCTTGGTCTCCCCCCTCTGCGTGGGCTGAAACAGGATAAGCAGCTGTAGCTGGAGCTAAATGCTGACAGCCAGTGATGATCTGGAGGGAATCTAAAAAAGCTTGATATTGATGTGTTTGGCTTTGTAAGTGTGGGGCCTGTGTGTAACCTAATGCCTCTCTCCAAGCAGTGAATGTGAGGCATAAACAACACACGCACACACGCACGCACACACACACACACGCACACACAGACACAGACACAGACACACACACACACACACACACACACACACACACACACACACACACACACACACACACACACACACACACACACACACTTTCAAGGCTGTTTCCAGAATGTCTGAGTTCTTTCTCCAGGCAGCAAGCAAAAGCACAGCAAGGCCTGTGGCTATAGGGAAATCTGTTCTCATCTCCTCCAACCACGATGAACATCCTGTTAATGACAGACGCATATTCAATTGGAGGGTCTGAGAGCTGTAGGGAATCAGTAATGGAAGTCGCTGCTAGCTTTATTTACCTCACTTTTATAGCAGAGCAATCTTGCAACTCCTCTCCCTCTGCTCTCTTAAAAAACCCATCATCCACCTCTCCTCTCACGCTAGACGCTCTCAATCTCCCACGTTTCTTCTCCAGCCCCCCTCCTCTTTAGCCCTCTCTCTCCATCCCTCCCCCCTCTCTCTCCACCCATCCATCTCTCTCTCTCTCTCTCTATCCCTCTCTCTCTATCCGTGTCTCTCCATCCATCGCTCTTTCTCTCTGTCTTTCTTTCATGTTAAATTTGATTGTCATTCTTTGGTTCCTAAGACAGTCGACAGATGTGCCTCATGCAGTAATCGGGCATGCTTCTCATTAAGTAGGTCCCACTTATGTCTTTGAAAAAATGTCTTCTTATTGATGGTTGTCCCCGAATTGAACCTGTGAAGTGATGATTGCCTCATATTTGACTGTACTTGCTGTAGTATAATCTCTACGCTTTGCTCATGTTTGTCTTAGTGTGACAGCATGGCTTCAGGCTTTAGAAATGCAATTAGATGAGATAAGTGAAGTATGGTTTCTCGCTAGTGTTTTCTGCAGATAACACACACACACTGCGCACAGTGCCGCACACACATGCACGCGTATCCACATACACATGTGTATGGACACATACACACGCACGCGCACACACACACACACACACACACACACACACACACATACTCTGTCCATCACTGTCAGGATGGTATTAGTCCAAAGCTCTATTCCTGTTGACAGGAGACGTCTGGTATACACTTGTCCTAACGGTGTAAGCCCTCGTACTGATGGGCCTGTGCAATATTTTGGGCACTGCAGAGTACAGGGAGAGAGAGGGGACAAGAAATATGCCAGAGCCAACACTAACCTGATGCTGTGTGTTGTGGCTGCTTGTCGGGAAAATAGGTTTAAGATAAATGGCTTCCTGAGGACTTTTTCCCCCCTCTCCTCCTCTTTGCTCCCTCTCTGTGATCAAAAGCCTGTGTCACTGCCCTCCTGCTTGCTGTTTTTGTCCGGTACAACAGAATCACGTTCTACCGGGCCATATTTCTCTGTATAAGACAGGCCTGTAGAGCAGGAGATTACTTAGAGTAGTAGCAGTAAGAGCTGTAATACCATAGGGAACCGAGAACCGAGAACAAAAGCCCAGGCTAGAAACACTCGTGGACCACAGAGGGAGCTTTTAATTGACTGTAATCAGCCCAGCTGGGTCACACCTGGGAAACTCTGATGCTATGCAGCTGGGAGATGAAGTGCTCAGATTGTTCACTAACCTTATGTATTGTGTGTGTGTGTGTGTCCCTCTCTCTCTTATGCGCTCTCTCTCTCTCTTTTACTATCTCTCTCTTACTCTCCCTCTCCCTTCTCTCTCTGCCTATAGGAGCAGCCAGGGCTTCATGCACATGAAGCTTTCGCGGACAAAAGAGAACAAGTACATCCTGGGCCAGAATGGCTGTCCCTTCGACAGTGTGCCTGAGATCATCCACTTCTACTCCAGCCGCAAGCTGCCCATCAAGGGGGCAGAGCACATGTCCCTGCTCTACCCCGTGGCCATTAGGACACTATAGTAGCACCACCACCACCTCCTGGATCCCACCTAGTAGGTCACTCACATGGATCAGACCAGAGGTCAACCCCTGCTGTCCTCCCAGGGTCAACCCGTTGCTCTGCTGCTCATCTCCCTCTCTCTGAGGGCTCGGATGGACAGAGGGACTGAGTATAAAGTGATGGGCCTGGGGGGTTCATCTCCCTGATCCCAGATCTGCTCCTACATCTACTATACTCTCCTGTCATTGGACTCACTGTCACAGAACGCGTCAAAGATCTGTCACCTCATTGTTTTTATTTTTTTATTTACTATAACACTGACACACACACACACACACACACACATTCATTATCGACACAGTGTAGACTGATACCATCTACTGACTTGACCAACACCATTTCACTGATCTCCATACTTGCTTCCTCCACCTTTCTTTGCTCTCCATTTCATTTTAATTCATCATTCAAAAAGGGAAAAACCCTCGATGTATAATGTTTCACGTTTTGAGTTTGTTGAGAAATCATTGAACGTGAACACCCTATTTACAATCATTGAGCTGTAATTTCAATTTAAATCCTGAGTTGAGTGGATTGAAATTCAGATCTCATAGGATATTTGGCTTCATGAAAATAAAATAAATAAAAGATTTATTTAACGAGTGGTACCTGAAGATTGTAATGGCTGTATGGGAAGGGACATTTATGAGGGCAGTTAGGTGATATTGTACACTGAGGCACTCTACATTGGCTAGATAATTAAATAATCTTGCGCTGTGTGAATAGTCTACCCCATCAGTGCAATAATAGTGCCGAATGTTCTAGTGTGTGTGTGTGTGTGTGTGTGTGTGTGTGTGTGTGTGTGTGTGTGCGTGTGTGTGCGTGCGTGCGTGTGTGTGCGTGTGTCTGCGTGGGAGTGTCTGCGTGTGTCTGTGTTTCCCATAACGATGACAGTGTAAGTACAGCATCAGTTATGCAGTCATAGATGGATCACCCGGCATGTTCCACAGTACCATTGGCCAGATGGCCATAAAGGAGAGCATTTCAAAATTGGCGAAATTACCCACAATCCCCTTAGCTTAGAATGGCTTTGCATCAGGAGAATGAAATATGCCTGCATTCTCTACCTCAGAAAAATCAATTTCATTCGCCCATCTGCAGATCAATAGGTACAATGGGATTGTAGATATCGATCCAACAATCCCCCTCCCATCCCTCATCCCCATCCCCATCTCCAATTTCCACAAAATTGCATTGTTGGTTAAAGAATATGTTTTTGCATAAACCCACTCAGTCAGATTCATGTGCTGTTCTTCTTTTGTTTTGAAAAAGAAAAGAAAAAGGATTTTACTTACAGATCAGCATTTGTATGTATAGTCACTATGATATTGTGTGATGTCAGTAACAAATGTTTGGTTATTAATGCCTTATATTGCATGATGGGTCAAATCAGTCCAATAGGATCCGCTGATTTCCAGAGTTCTGCTTTTCAACGATTGTTCTGTGACTGTAATTTATTATACTGGGGTAATTTAATTATTACTGATGTGTTACTCCTCTCTCTGTGAAGGCTGGGCGGTGGTCCCGGTCCCTCACTGTTCTGTGCCAATGTGATTGTGTTTTGGACAGAGCTTGAATTTACCCCTCTAATCAGCTACTGTGGTGCTTTTCGTTCGTGTATAGACTTTTGCTTCGTTACGTCTGCCTCTGTGGCCTGACTCGGGGACACGAGTCATGGTGTCTCCTGACCAATGGGATTGTCAAGCCTCACGTTAGAGACTGTCTGTAGATGAAGCCCTGGACCAATCGGAGCGCACCTTTTTTTTCCCCACCTGGACAAACTTTGACCTCCAGTCTGTCATAACTCCTCAGTGCGTCAAAATCAGCAGCATTTGTCTTGTTGTCTTGACTCTTTTCCCCCTTGTGTGTGTGTGTGTGTGTGTGTGTGTGTGTGTGTGTGTGTGTGTGTGTGTGTGTGTGTGTGTGTGTTCTATCCAACCCACTACCCTGTCTGATTCTGGTACAGACCTTGACACTACAGCCGTCGCCCTTCAAAACTGGAGATTGATGTGACCAATCAAAACAACAGGCTTTGGTTTACTCCTATATTTGTGACTGTGCTATGAGAAATTGTGCTCACGTTTTTACAAATGGAATAAATTATATATGTGTATGTCTTAGAATGCTCTTGAGCTACAGATATAAAAGCATAATATGGAAGCGGAAGGTCTTTATTCAGTTACTGCTGCTGATTGAAGCATGTTACTTTAGGCAAGGCCCCATGTACGACGTCCATACTACCCAGAGAGAGTCCCCTCTCTCAGACTGGAAGGGTGGGAGGAGGAGGGGGGGAACTTGATGGCAGAGAAGGTGCTTGGTCTCAGTCAACAGACCTACTCTTCAAATTGTTGCATCTCAATGGGAACCCCATAATGCCCTTCTCCCCCTCAGAGAAGTGTCTTAAACCTAACTGTGTGTGCGTGTGTGCATGTGTGTGTGTGTGTGTGTGTGTGTGCGCGCGCTGCCATTGATTCGCTGTGTGTCTCTCAGGCCACTCGGTGCTGTCAAGTGGTGTGTATGAGTGTGTTTGTGTACATTTTCTCCCCATGTATGTATGCACATAACATATCTGTACAGTCCCTCATCGCCAAATGTATATACTGAATGTATTGTATGGGGACATAGAGGCAACAAGTTTCAAACAAAATAAAGTAGAGTTTATGAGTCCAACCACGGTGTCTCGTGTGATCTGTCCTTTATTAATAACATCTGGCAATATCATCTGTTCCCTTGTGATCCAACCCACATGTCACTGACAAATCAACAGGTGTTTGATACATAATTCCACATGGATGATGACTGGCTACCGTGGTGAGGGCGGAAGATTTCAGGAATAGTGAAAAGGTACAGGAGAAAGGTACAGTACTCATACAATTTATCTTTTGAATAATGTGTAATGGAACTACTATTTCAGTGACCACACTTGCGTGATGAGTAACCTTGAGGAACCTGAAGACATGCAAGCTCATGCCAATGCTTTAGCGGGTTTGTGCATGTCTCCCTCTAAGGAGACCTGGTTTCCATTCAAAGAGGCTTTGAATTTTGAGATTTGCACATGCTGTAGGGTCATGGGTGTCACTATAGTCTCTACCTCTCCTGATGAGTCTGATCAATCTAAGGCTAAGCAATACTGGTCAGCCCTCCCATCACCCTGTTCCACCCCAAGGTTCTCACTCCATGATACTGTTGTACTCTTTCAATTAGCTAACAGTGATGAATCTGTATAACAAACCTGTTAATTGCTGTGTTAAACTACCCAGTCTCTAGAGTGTCTTTCTTCCAGAAGACACGTTATGAATTAAACAATTTACAGGGGAACTCTGTGAGACAGAGAACAAGGGGCAAATTAAAACACAACAACCCCCCCCCCTGGCTTTTGATGGTGGTAGATCCCTGATGCATACTGTAGTGTGTGTACCCCACACAGGTTTGCTTTAACAAGCTGACAGACAGTGGAGAACCTGACCGTGTGGCTTTGATGCTCTGGTGTTTATGAACACGGGCCCATATGTCTGTGTGTGAAAGTGCTGCGTCTCTGCTCCTGAAATGGGAGCGTCAGCATGCTCCTCTCCCTGGTGTCCTGCAGCCTGCTGTTTGTAGGTGGGGAGATGTGGATGTGTGAACAAACATGCTTTCAATGCCTCGCAGTGCAGTCTGGCCTATATAACTACAGTGACAGAAAGCATGATCCAACACCTCTACAACTCTCTTTTGTGAAATGGAGACTAGTTGGCGTGACCGCATGTGTGTTAATCTACTCCTCTGAGAATCAATCCATGGTCAGTGATGATACAGGACATGTAGACATTGTTTAGACATTAAACTCTAGGATATTTCATATCTTCTCATTCAAGTTTTTAATATGTAAAAATGATATGTAATCTTTTCTTACACAGCAGTGAATCTTATTTCGCATATCAAACAGTCTCCCATATCCATGGCTATTCTGCTCTGTGGAGATGTGACGCCTGCAACCTCCCTCTGCTGCGATATCTCTCTCTCGCAGGGAATTATACACCAAGGGGTTAAAGCACCTGGGATGAAGTGCATCAAAGCAGTCGTTGTGGACAAAAGAGGCCTCACAAAAAAGAATGGCTGAAAAAAGGCACGGTTTTTGAAAGCGAGTGAATGCACCTCACCGTCCATGGGGGCAGCTAAAAATGGGCCTTGTGTCCATCACAGACTCATTTCATATTCAGCTCAGTCACGGCTGGCAGAAAGCAATCTCAGGTAACAGACTCTGTGCTAATAACACATAAGCTGCTTCATTTTTTTAGAGACAAAAGCTAAAAAAAAAAAAGGAGACAATAAAAGCAGCTACCCAATTCCCTTCTGGCACGTCTGGGGAGCTAACCTGAAGTGAAACCTGTTATTATTATCCAAGGCGTCTGCGGCGGCTCGATTAGCTCGGCTTTTGAACCATTTGTTTTAAATGGTCTATTCGGGATGGAGCTTTCCACTGCCTAATCACACTTTACATAATGAAGTGGTACTGCCCCTGTCCATCAATGGAAAATGCAATCCACACGTCAATGGTTATGAATGGTTATGAGTGGGAAGAATGATGTCAAGAATGTTTGAGAGCCAAATGACTGGTAAACTCCAAGACAGAAGGGAGTTTGTACTGTAAGAGTTTCCATATCTCTGTAATATGTAGATTATTCTGTGGCAACTGCTTTAGTTTAATTCAGGATTGTTCATATCTTTTCTACTAATATCTGTAGGCAGCAACATGTACACATTGTGGCGACCCACTGTATATCATTATTGTAATTGTTCTCCCTTTTGAAGAACTGCTTGTTCTTTCCGTTATGCAACATGGGCTGTGTCGTGCTAGAGGTAGGCTAGGGATGAAAGAGTGTACGAGGAGTGAGCTGCATGTTCTCATGAAAGAGAATTTGATTCTGAGAGCCATTTGAACCTGAGTTGAACTGTTCTATCTGCTCCCAGACAGTCCCTGGGAGTACAGCAGCACAGTTACATGAGAGAAGGAGCAACTATAATGAGACTTAAGACTCAGGGGGACAGGAGTGGTGAGGAATGGAGAGAGAGAGGGAGAGAGGAGTGACAG
>NC_137679.1:29611127-29638367 GCF_963989245.1 Nansenia antarctica | reverse complement strand
TGTATAGTCCTTCTCACAATGGAAAAAATGGCCTCCTAATGTTATGTGAACGTTATGTAATGTCAATGTAACGCAATTAATGTAGACAATAATGTGAGCACGAGTGTCGTGGGACAATATATCTCTTTGTAAAGCAACCAAATGTGTCTCCATGCCAATTTTACTGGATGTTGTGACAGAACATGAGGATGTGCTGAGACCGGCACTTAAAAGGGTCAGGGGCATTGTGGTAACTGTTGTGGGAACTGAGGGTGAAGAAAATACTTGCCTAGATTTTCCTTTAGCGACGTTGATGGAATACCCCCCAGGTCTGGCATGACAGTCAACAACAACACAAGTGATGCAATACGTCTGCAACAGATCTGTTTTAGATATCATAATGTAAACAAAGAGCACCACTGTCTAACACTGCTTGCAAATTGGTATGGTCGGTGCATCATTAATTTCAATTAGCTTGAAAGGCAATCAAATGTGTATTAGCCGATTGAAGACTTGACACCATTTGATGTAGTTCTGTGGAGCCTGAGGAAAATATTGCTTTGGAACCCCATAGGAGGCATTAAGAGGGGGTAATTATCCGCAGGTGTGCACTGCATGCGTATAAAATGGAAATGGGGGACAGACGGACACAAAGCACTGTTTGGGTGCTGTGCTCGTGAAAGGGCAATTCGCTGATTGAGCAGTTGCGTTCGCAGATGCTGTTATAAAACTAAGCAGAGCAATTACTAGAGATTGAGGATGGCAGGGTGAAAGGGGGGCAAGCAATTTGTCCCCCTTCTTCCAGAACACCCTGACAGGAGACAAAGGAGCTCACAAAAAAAGGCCCTGGTTGTATTTGGGAGTGAACAAAGAGCAAGCTCATTTGCTCATAGTGAACATGTTCGTACAGTACGTTTGAATGGACGGCTTCTTTTTAGAAAAAAGAATCTCATTCTTGAGATGGTTCATTGCTGCAAGGCTTTCCGTCAGCTGCAGGGTGTGAAGATATAATACATGTCGGATGACCTCTTGATTTCAAGTACTACTAAGCCACTATATAATGTATATAGAAAGATGACACTGACTCACACTGGTCCTTATTCTTCATCAAATATATTGTAATATTGTTGCATAAAGTGTATCTTTCTAAAACATTAGTTTTTTTATGATCTGAGACATTAGATATATTGCGGCATATCCATTCCCATATATACTATACTAGACACATAATACCAAAACTAACCAGTAAAAACAGGAGTAAACCATGTATGTGAATATGCTATCTCATACTATCCCAATCTCCCTAAGCACAGAATGGCATGGCAATATATGTGCAATAAATGGTTACGCATTGCCACCTAATGGACAACTGTGTGAACTACATAGCACAATGGATAAACACATTGTGGAATAAGGTAATGATGAGGTAATCAATCAGAGAGAGAGGCCCAATCCCAATTCACTCCGTTTTCACCCCTACGGCTTCATTTTGCGTGTTCACGTTTAGGGTAGGGGTGTCCCAATTCATTTCTCATCGAGGGGGAAGGGGGAGGGTTATCCACGGCTTCGTTTGGAGATTTTTCATGACCAGACTATGTTCGGAGCCATAACCCTCTCTCCCAGGATGCATTGCGAATCATCTACAAAATCAGATTTTGCTCTAGGCAATGCGGAAGACAAGCACAAATGTCATTTACTTTTTCTGTAATTACTTATTAGTAAAGATTTGAAAAAATATGATAACCATCTTATTTTCTTAGTTTAATGTCATTTCAATGCATTATAGACCTTGTCTTTATAACAAGCATAACAAACAAAAAAATCACCATTATGCCGATGTGCTGTGTCTAACGTTACAGGCTGATTTGTGTATGACAGTCACACATATTGACATATTTCCATGTCTGATGGCATATGACACCTACTAATGTCATTTTAATGCATTATAGACCTGTTATTTATTGGGAATATTGCACTACGGTCATATATTTAGGTGCACGCACCGGAAACGGAATTGGATAGACTACTGTTATAATGTGTACACCTGCATTCGCCCTGCTCAGGACTTGTTTGATTATTGTCATTTTGCAGAGTCATTTCATTAAAGAAGCAAATGAACAAATGGAATATCGTTCTTATTTATAATCAAACAACGTGATGCAGTCAAGCAGACAAACCAACAAAGAGGAAGACGCATCCGCGAACGACTCACACGGTGACACGGACATCGGCAAATAACGCTACCCGGGAATCTGAATACGGACATCTCGTCAAAGAATAGAACTGGTATTTAACAGAATATTTTTTTGGAGTAGCTGTACTAATGGCACCTGTAATAGTGGATTGCCCGATCGAGGGCTGTGACTATGTAGCTAGACATGAAGAGGCAGCAGTGGTAGTGGCCATGCTGAACATACATGCAACAACACACACTGCAGTCCCCAGAGCGCCGAGCAGTAACAGTAAAATGGAGAAACTCAGGCGCCCCTCTATAGCACTGGCCGGGACGGCATAGACTTTGAAGAAGACTCCTCAATGTCGGTTTAATATATTTATTCAGACAAAGATGTCAACACCCTGTGGGTGGGAATACAGCATATGAGTAAATACAATTACCAAAACAAGACATACATAACAAGATATAAACAAACATGAACGATTACTGTTAACCACAATCTGATAATAAGATACATATAACTAATAACAGACTTACGTATAACAGGCAAACACGTCCTAACGAGAGAGGAGAAACAGCGTGTATCCTCGGACCACCTGGCATCCACAATGGCCGCCACAACTTCTCCTAACTCTAACCTCTTAACAGAGAGTACCAAACACATAAACCAATACTATCGCCCCCTAGCGGTCGGGAGTACACTCCACCCTGCAGACTTGGTCATACTTTGTAACCCGCTGGAGTGAATACAAGAGGGCCACTAAGCTGGTCGGACCCGACATCGTCACACAGCTCCTAGAGTGCTGCGAGGAGGATCTGAGGAAAGACCTCACTCGCGCTGCAGGCAGAAGCCTGGTAGACAGCGATGAGAGAGAGGTCCTCGCGGCCATGAAGGCGCTCGCCGTCCGTGCGGAAAACACCATGGTGGCTCGGGTGGCCCTATCTAACATGCGACAGGGACATGAGGAGCCCATCCGATCATTCCACGCCCGCTTGAAGGGGCAGGCAGACACATGCAAGTATGAGATGGACTGCACTAAGGCGGGGTGTGATCAAATCAACAACTTCACAGAGGAAATACGTGATCGCCCGCGGCATCGCGGACCAAGAAATACAGCTCGACCTGCTTGGCGAAAAGAACCAGGACATGCCATTAAAGGACATGATAGAGTATATCGAAGCCAAGGAGTCCGGGAAACGCTCAGCATCGCGCCTACTCGACCCTCAGAGCACAGACATGATCAGTAGTTCATATAGGCGAGGGAAACAGCAGGACCTTCGCACCAAAGGGGCCGCCAGGTGGGAGACACCGAAGGCCAAGCCTGACGGAGCATGCGTTTACTGCGGCGGGATGGGCCACGGAAAAACGCCCATATGGCGCACCAGACGTGACGAGTGCCCCGGCTATGGCAAGACATGCCGGAAATGTAGCCGCCAGAATCACCTTGAGAAGGTCTGCCTGGGTAGCCGGCCGGCCAAACCCCCACCTGAGAAGACAGATGTGGTGGGCGACGAGCAGGCGGCAGCCTTCGTCGAGCTGTGCACGCTCACCGTGGCCAGCGCGGATGACAAGCTACGCACACTTCCCCTCGCTCACCACCTATACGACGATATGTGTGACAAGTGGATGAAGCGTACATCCAACCCGCAGCCTTACATCAACCTCTCCCTCACCGTCGAACGTGAGGATTACAGAGCACTGGGATTTGACCTCCTGAAACGCACCCGCGCAGTGACCCTGCCTGCCATGGCCGACACGGGCTGCCAGAGCTGCCTGATCGGTATCAAGGTCGCCCAACACATGGGGTTGAGTACGGAGGACCTCATTCCCGTATCCATGACCATGAGGGCGGCGAACAACGTGGGAATTCGAATTCTTGGTGCCGCGGTGGTCAGGTTCGCCGGTGACAGCAACGACGCTCGGAGGTTGGAGACACGCCAAATTGCATACGTGACGGACACTTCAGACCGCATATTCCTCTCCCGCTCAGCCTGCGTGGATCTGGGCATGATCTCGGACAGGTTCCCAACACTTGGGGAGGTGAATCTGGCGGCCTCAGAACTATGTGACTGCCCACGGCGTGCAGAGCCGCCAGCCAAATCAACCACGCTCCCCATGCCGGCGACCGAAGCTAACAGGGAAGCTCTACGCGAGCACTTACTCAAAACGTACGCCCAGAGCACATTCAATACGTGCCCCCACCAGCCCCTACCAAGGATGTCAGGCCCGCCGCTCCGTCTCATGCTTGATGAGAATGCGACACCAGTTGCCCATCACACCCCCATCCCCGTGGCCATACACTGGCAGGATGAGGTGAAGGCAGGCCTCGACCAGGACGTTCGCCTTGGCGTGTTAGAGGAGGTACCCGTCGGTACACCGGTGACGTGGTGTCACCGCATGGTGATCTGTGCCAAGAAGAACGGCAAACCACGCCGCACAGTCGACTTCCAAGCACTCAACAAGCATGCGTTCCGCGAAACCCACCACACACAGTCCCCTTTCCACCAGGTGAGACGTGTACCCAGCGGGAAACGCAAGACTGTGTTCGACGCGTGGAACGGTTATCACAGCGTCCCACTGCACGACGATGACCGCCACAAGACGACATTCATCACTCCATGGGGGCGCTACCGGTACCGTTCAGCCCCGCAAGGGTATATGGCGTCGGGAGACGGTTACTCACGAAGGTACGACGAAGTGGTTGCAGACATCGGCAGCAAGACCAAATGCGTGGACACACTGCTGTGGGCTGACACGATCGAGGAGAGTTACTTCCAGGCAATACAATGGCTGGATGTATGCGGCCGGAACGGAATCATCCTCAACCCGGAGAAGTTCGTCTTCGGCGCATCCACGGTGGACTTTGCAGGCTTCACGATCACCATGAACGACGTACGGCCATGCAGCCGCTATCTGGAGGCGATCCACGACTTCCCACGTCCACGCAATATCACTGACATCAGGTCATGGTTTGGACTGGTCAACCAAGTGGCCTACGCCTTCAGTATGGCTGAACGTATGCAGCCGTTCCGGAAGCTCCTGCAGAGTGGGGCACGCTTCGAATGGTCCCCGGAGTTGGAGGACATATTCTGCGAGTCGAAGGACACGATCGTCCAGGAGATCGAGCGTGGTGTGCGCATCTTTGATAAGGCCAAGCCGACGTGCCTCGCCACAGACTGGTCGAAGGAGGGCATTGGGTTCTGGTTGTTTCAGAAGCACTGCCGGTGCATGCCGGTCAGGCCCTTCTGCTGCACTGATGGATGGAAGATAACCCTGGTCGGCAGCAGGTTCACGCATGCAGCGGAATCCAGATACGCACCTGTAGAGGGTGAGGCCCTCGCAGTCGCAGACGCCTTGGACAAGGCGCGCTACTTTGTGCTGGGCTGCAAGGACTTGATCATAGCGGTTGACCACAAGCCGCTGCTGAAACTCCTTACAGACAGAGCACTCGACGACGTACCCAACCCCCGCCTCAGGAACCTCAAGGAGAAGACCCTGCGTTATCGCTTCCGCATCGTACATGTCCCGGGCATGAAGAACAAGGCGGCGGATGCCATGTCACGCAGGCCGGTCGGCACCTCTCGACCACCGCTCATGAACCTTCCGGACGACAGCGCTGCCGCGGTGACCTACCTCTCGCCCAGCACGCACACTGACATCCTGTCTCTCCTACGCCAAACTGAGCCGGAGGACAGCGACGACATCGAGGATGGTGACCTGGCATGGTGCGCCGCGGGGCTGGAGTCATTGCGATCAGTGACATGGGACCGCGTCAGGGATGCCACCAGCAGTGACAGCGATATACGTACGTTGGAGGAGATGGCGGTGGACGGCTTTCCCGAGTCAAGGATCGGGATGCCTGTGACAATTCGTGGCTTCCACCAATACCGTGACCACATTACATCCACTGACGGGGTGGTCTTGTTCAAGGACAGGGTGGTCATACCGCCCTCACTCCGCGTTGAGGTACTGAGTGCCCTACACGCTGCCCACCAGGGCGTCTCGATGATGACCGCCCGCGCGGAGTCCTCTGTGTTCTGGCCAGGCATGTCAGCCGACATCAGCGCCGCTCGGAACAACTGCGAGCACTGCCACCGGATGGCGCCTTCACAACCTGGGGCACCGCCGACCCCGCCCATCCCGGCCGTTTACCCCTTCCAGGCGGTGTGCTCAGACTTTTTCATGCACAGAGGTGTACACTACCTCGTGACGGTGGACCGTTACTCGAACTGGCCGATCGTCTCGAGGTCATCGGGTGGCGCTCTCGACCTGATAAGCCACTTACGTCGCGCCTTCGCGACATACGGGACACCTGAGGAGCTCTCATCGGACGGGGGGCCTGAGTTCACCTCCGCCGAGACCAGGTCTTTCCTGCGCAGATGGGGGGTCCACCATCGCCTCTCATCAGTGGCTTTCCCCCACAGCAACTGCCGTGCAGAGATAGGAGTGAAAACGATGAAACGGCTGATCACTGACAACACTGGCCCGAAGGGTGAACTCGACACTGACGCCGTGCAGAGGGCGATACTGCAGTACCGCAACACGCCTGACCCGGACACCAAGATTTCCCCAGCGATGTGTGTGTTCGGCCGCCCGATACGCGATTTCATCCCGATCGCCCCCGGAAAATACAGGCCTCATGAAACTTGGCGTGAGACACTGACAGCGAGGGAGGAGGCCCTCCGCAAACGCCATATCCGCACAGCGGGCACCTGGGCGGAGCACACTAAACGCCTTCCGCCGCTCGTAGTTGGGGATTTGGTCCGTGTACAGAACCAGACAGGACCCCACCCCAACAAATGGGACAGGACGGGCTGCGTCGTGGAGGTGCGTCAGCACGATCAATACGTGATCAAGATTGACGGCTCGGGCAGGATCACACTTCGGAACAGGAGATTCCTGCGCAAGTTCTACCCGGTTCGCAATGACCAGCTTCCGCCCCGATCGATCTATGATGATCTGGCGATCCGCATCGCCAGGCCGGCGCCTATTGTTGCGCCGCGGCTGCCTGACCCCACAAGCGGCCCTGGAATACCCGTATCGGAGCCTGGGTCCGCCCCGCCGCTGGCGCTGCCATCAGCGGGCTCTCCCCGGCGTGGGACACACCCCACATCCGCCTCGCCTGTGACACCAGCTCGAGACTCGCCAGGGTGTGCCGTCCCCCAGATGTCGCTGCCGGCCCCTGGGGCCACAGTGGTCTCTTCCCCGCCAGTCCCGGTCACGTCGCTGCCGCCGCCGCCGTCAGGCCTACGCCGGTCCGCTAGGGCGACCTGCGTGCCTGCCTGGCACAGAGACTTTTCCATGGGTTGACATTACTAGGTTATATGGGCGTTGTGTTGTGTTGTGCACTTTGCTTGTTGATTCGTGATTTGTACGGACACTTGAGTTATTCTCTTCTTATAGGCTTGTTGTTGTTTCAGCCTTTATTGTTGTCGTGTTAAAGGCTCGGGGGGAGATAGGGAATATTGCACTACGGTCATATATTTAGGTGCACGCACCGGAAACGGAATTGGATAGACTACTGTTATAATGTGTACACCTGCATTCGCCCTGCTCAGGACTTGTTTGATTATTGTCATTTTGCAGAGTCATTTCATTAAAGAAGCAAATGAACAAATGGAATATCGTTCTTATTTAATTTACAACAAACATAACGAAAAGAATCGCTATTATGCCGATGTGCAATGCCTATGCCTAACATAGACCGTTCCACAGTCCAGCGTGCTCGGTTTTAGCAGTAGAGGACCTGGGCACTTCCATTAGACTACCAAAGCAAGACACCGGAGCACTCATATCTGCACGTTTGTCACAGGGTGACAGTCGCCCTGTTCCTCTGCATCAAACGCGGAGATTGTATGAGCGTCCCAGTCCAACGGAAGTGTCAAGCGCAGCCTTCCCATATACATCGGAGCGCAATTCACATTTCCGAGATGTACAATCCTGTTTATTTAGAAATAAATTATTACCTGTGGCGTTTTGACACCGAATGATGGTAGACATATTTGATGTAAAGTTATCTATCTAACGATTTGTGAATGATAGGCGCACATTTTGACCTATACCTTCCATGTCGTATTTACCCCCCTTGATGGTATAGATCAGGGGTCTTCAACCTTTTCAGCCCAAGGACCCCTTGGACGAGAGACAACCAGAACAGGGACCCCCACATGTAATACATTTTTCTCTCCTGTAATATTTTTTTTTTTTATGTCACATTTTAAGGCCTATAATAACGTTATTCACCTTATTAACCTATTTTGTCACGACCAGAGGTAGGACCCAAACGCAGACACAGGTGAACAGGTAAGAGTTAAATAATAAAGGTTTATTTCTAGTAACAAGGCTGATGGGAATAGGCAGGTGGGTCGTCAGGCAGGCGGGAGGTCAGGCAGGAGGAAGGGTCGGCTGACAGGTGGGGAATCAAGCAGGAAGAATGGTCGGCAGGCAGGTGGAGTAGTCGGCAGACAGGCAGGGGGTCAGACAGGAGGAGTAGTCGGCAGACAGGCAGGGGGTCAGGTCACAAGGGAAAATTAATAAGTAACAGGCTAATTACTGGGTTATTAACCTATATGTGTTTATGATTGATAAAACGTTCATGCATAATTATTATTGGTTATTATTATTATTGTTGATGAGGCTTATATTTTCTATTATTATTATTATTCAACAATTAAACATTTAGCTTCAGGAAGTCAGGTATGCTTACCTCAGTGAGATAACTGGCCCTGCTGGGTGGTACACAGCTTGTCTATTCTGGGGGAGATGGAGGTTGTCAGGCAGAGCATCATGTCATCCTCAGGCTGCAGTCTTGAACGGTATTTGCTCTTCAGGTGGGTGAGGGAGGAGAATCCACTTTCGCAAAGATATGTGGTTGCAAAAGGCAAGAGGCTCACCATGGCCTTTGCTGTCAGTTGTGGGAAGAATTTTTGGCAATGGATCCAGAACTGGATCAGTGGCTTTGACTCGTACACATGCTTGTGTGTACTATCTGTGGTTAGGTCGATCAGCTGATCTTCCTCAGCGGCTGTCAGATTTGAGCCGTCGGGTGCATTCTCTTTGAAAGGAAACTGTATCCAGGTCTTGTCCTTTCTCCAGGACTCAGTCTCAGAAAAATATTTTTCGAATTGCCATTCAAGTGCCTCCAAGTGATTACCAATTGCGCGTTTCACGTCAGGCGAGATCACCGCGGAATCCGCCAACTCCTCCACTGATGGAAACATGGAGATGTTATCTCCCCTGACGCGCTCTCTCCATCTTTTCGTTTTTTTCAGGAAGCCTTCCATCTTATCATACAGCTGAATGGCGTGTGTATTGCGGCCCTGCATAGAACTGTTCAGCCGGTTCAACTCTGCGAAAACGTCCGCCAGATATGCCAGTTTAAAGACCCAGGCATTGTCGATGAAATGCGCAGCCAGCTCCGCGCGGTTTTGGCCAATTAGAAATTCGTGGATAGCTGTGCGTAATTCAAATACTCGTGCCAATACGGATCCACGGGAAAGCCATCTGACTTCTGAATGGTAAAGGAGCGCTGTGTGTTCCTCTCCTGTAGCGGCGCATAAAGAAGCGAAGAGGCAAGTTTGTAGGGCACTCTTCTTAATAAAATGTACAGCCTTTACAACAGTGTCCATAACATCGGCAAACTCAGCACTCACTTCTTTAGCGGCGAGGGATTCTCTGTGCAGCATGCAGTGAGTCCACATCACTTTGGGGGCGACTTTTCTGACAAGCGCCATCAGTCCACTCTTTTGCCCAGTCATAGCGCGCGCACCGTCGGTACACACCGCGACACACTTTGCCCAACGTACGTCATTTTCACCGAAAAAGTCATCAATCACTTTGAAAATTTCAGCACTTGTTATGCGTTCAGGAAGCTTCTTACAAAACAAGAACTCTTCACACATTTCATTTATTCATTCACATTTACATTTCGTCTTGGTCAACAAAGCGCACAAATGCCAAGAGCTGTGCGTCTTTGGACATGTCCACTGATTCATCCAATTGGAGTGCAAATGCCTCCGCCGTTTGTAATTTTCTCAATTAACTGCACCCTCACATCCGATGCCATTTCACCAATTCGCCGAGCAATTGTTGTGTCTGACAATGGGATAGTCTTCAACTTTTCTGCATATCCATATCCATCACTCCCAAACATGGTCTTGCACATATCAGTGGCCGCAGGCAATATCAAATCTTCTGCAATTGTGTATGGCTTTTTACACTGGGCAACGCGAAGAGCAACTTGATATGAGGCTTTCAAAGCAAGCTCACCGACTTTCGCAGATTTTCTTATCATTGTCTGTTGGCCTTGGAGAGAGTGCAGACGAGCCTGAAAGTAGTCCAGTGCTTTATCTTGTAAGTGGCCATGATTCGTCTCAAAGTGTCGTTGCAGCTTTGATGGCTTCATGCTTTCGTTTGAGAGCGTCGCCGCACAAACAACACACACCGGCAATTCCACTCCTTCGGTTTCTATGAAAGTAAATCCAAACTTTAGGTACACTTCTGAATATTTTCGGGACTTTTCTCTTTTGCGTTTATCTGCCCCTGGGGCAGGCGCTGCTGGGGCCGAGGTGGAAGGAGTAGGCCTAGCCGTTGGATCTCGAGCTCGAGGTCTCGTTACTGTTACAAATGTATCCATCCTGCTTCACTAATTAATAGTAGTAACTAATAATGTGAAGTTATAATATCATTATTGGACTCGGACAACTTGCGCACGTTTAACTCAACCAGTTTAATCAACACTCAGCTTCAACAGTGCCTCGGGTCATTACCCATAATGCAAATAGTAAATAGTACATTTTTATTGTAAATAGTTTTTTGTCAAAAGTAGCTTATTATTGCCTATTAATTGCCTATTATTAGTTTACTCAATATAACTTTTGTTATATTTTTTAATTGTCACAAATTATTTTGGTGAAAATTGTTAATTATTCTGAAAACATTTGTCGGACCCCCTGCAGTACCTCTGCGGACCCCCTAGGGGTCGCGGACCCCCGGTTGAAGACCACTGGTATAGATGATATAGCTGTATAGCGGCACTTATTCAACCAAAACAACCCACAATCTAACCACCCCCCCCGTTGAGCTATATAGCGGCACTTATTAAACCAAAACAACCGTTATCTATCTAACGTTACATATTTTAAGGCTGATTTGTGCATGATAGTCATGCATTCTGATTCTTACATGTCTATTTCCCCCCTTTAATGGCCTATGACGCCCAAAATGTAACTAAAGTTCAGCCGTGAAGTTGTTGCACTGTTGTCCTTTATCAGTGCAGCCTGGCAGGGTAGGAGCACAGGTTAATAGCCTACAGAGCACCGTTATTCTGTCGGTCTGACGGTCTGATAGTGAAGCATTGTTCTTTTTTATTTGATGACTTGTTTGATCGATTGACAGTGTACAACTTAAGTTGTGAATGAATTGCGAGCGACCAATGCTTTTCTATGACACTACGGATGACGTATCAGGGTCTTGAAGGGTTGTCCCATTTCATAGGGAAAGATTTCAACCACTACGGCTTGTGGCTCTGTTCGGAGGCCTTGGCTCCAAAGCGAGTGGCACTCCAAAACGAGCCATCGGGGTAGAAAAGGGAATCGGGATTGGGCCAGAGTCTATCGAAGAAAATAAAATACTCTGTGATACTATGTGAGATGTGACATCATGTTTGTGTTAGTAAGCATATTCTGGTGCTTATTCAGATTACACTTACTGGAGATTCATTGGTGATTGATTAAGATCAGCTAAGAACTAATTAAAAATTACGGTAAAAACGGTTAAATTAAATCCCTGTGGGATGACAGTAGCCCTTCAGAGGGTGGTGCACCTGATGCGGCCAAGACTGGCTGGTTGTCACCACGACAGCAACCTCATGCAGAGGATTGATCAGTAAGCAAACCTTTATATATAACTATTTAGAATGCATATTCATCATCTTATCATGTTATTGTACATCAGAATATCTTTATTTCTTAATAAAGTTGAAGCTAGGGAACCTGTGGTTTCAGCTTGTAGTCTGTCATCATCGTCATCATTATCATCATCATCACAGGATGTGGTAGCATAGTTCTTGGTAGCCACAGAATGGTGTCAAAACATGTAAAATGTGATCTTCAGCAAATCATGCTCAAGTAGAGAACACAGCAGATATTGATGATAATGAATGATAACTCAACCAACTATAACTAGTACAAACGTATGCAAGTTTACGGTATGCACACACACGCACTCAGGCAGGCAGGCACGCACGCACACACACACACACACACACACACACACACACACACACACATAGACACACACGCAAGCACGTATGCATACAGACACGCACTCAGGTAGGCAAACGCATGCACATAATGCTGTTGAAACACAATGGTTGTTCAATGTCTTCACCTTCTCACCAACAGCAGAAGTGGATGGTTTTGAGCAGTTGACGGAGTTCATTCACATCAGAAGCTCCATCTTCGTCATCACCAGTGTGGGCGTACCTGCTCTAGCCTGGGTCATCCACTCTGTCCACCGTCAGAATCAGAAGAGCCCCTTGCTCATCCTCCTCCTCCTCAATGACATCCTACAGATGTTTACATTCCCCATGGTGGCAGTTTATCAGTTGGCAGATCTAAGGGGCTGTTGGGCAGAAATTCGTACATGGTGTAACTTGATCTTCATCCTGTGGGGGATATGGAGGTCCTGCGGCCTGTTATTCCACATGACAGTAGCCTTTCAGAGGGTGGTGCACCTGATGCGGCCAAGACGTGCAGGTAGCCTGCGCTTTGTCTACGGATCCCTGCCTCTGTCCCTCGTTGTGCTGATGACCACCATCACCATCCTACTACTAGTATACTGATCCTCACCACAGACCATTAGTTCATTGTATATACCAACCACTACACTCAGATTACGGTGTTCCTGGTAGCTCTGGGTATGGTAGGGGGAGCATGCGTATTCACATGTTCCGCCCCACCAACATCTGACCAAGCCAGAGAGGAGAATGTCGGGGTGCTGGGAACCTCAGTGTTCCCTTTCCTGTTATTGTACGGACCCTACTTGTTGATCCAGTGTTTCTATGAGGCTAGATTGCTTGGACCATATGGTTGGTATGGTCCTGCAGGACATGCTATCAGTGGCCGTGTGTGGTACTACATTGCGAGTTTGAGGTTGATCACAGATCCTGTCCTGTGTTGGCTGGTCTCCAGGGGGCGCTCTAGAAAGCAGCAACAGGAAAACAGTCACAAACCTCCAGAGCTAAAAAGCCCTATACAAATGCATTTTGAGTGATTGATTTATTAATTTAGTTTGAAACTTTGATATGCAACTTTTGTGGAATTCATTTTGTTATAAAATTGTTCTTTTTAGATACATTTCATCCTTGTCTTTCAGAGTATCCTTACACAACTTGTTCTAACTTGCCCTACCACTGTAATGTTCAGAAACACAACCCCCCCTCCCCAACCCCACATGCCCCCCCCCCCTTCGCCGTAAGATACACACACACCCTCCATATCCTGTTGTAGTCACAATGCTCCTCTTTGTGTGACTTTGCCATATGGGAGAGGTAGAGAAGCGGCCAATGAGATCATTCCTTAATCAGATCACCTAATGACTTCACAGCAAATCAGGAAACAGAGTCGTTAAGGGCCCAGAGACTTCTCCTGGTCATTTTTGGGAGACATAAGGACACTCCTTCATTGTGACTCATGGAGGCAAAGCTTATTTTCAGACAGCAGGGGTTAACTCATTCAGTGCAGAGGGTGAGTACAGTCATCTCAAACTGTCAACAGTCTAGAGTAGACTCTAGAGCAGCGATTCCCAACCTATGGGCCGCGGCCCTCTGGTGGTCCGTGAGAGTACAGCAAGTGGGCCGCCAAATCATGGGCAAAATATTTTACAAAAACGTTTTAATTAAAAAAATACATGCATGGTACTGTATTTTTTTCTTTAAAACCTTCAAAAATGCATCATCAGTGTGCTACTACTAGACCTACTGCACTGTATGTATGATGATTGTATGATGATGCATATGAAATATTCAATAAGAATAAGAGAATAATGATGAGACACGCAAAAACATTTACACGTCTGTAAAATGCCTGTGTGGGCCGCGAATACTTTAGAGATTTTTATGTGGGCCTCGAGTCCAAAAAGGTTGGGAACCGCTGCTCTAGAGTATCAAGGGTGATTTTATTCACCAGAAATGCATAAATGATGATGCTTCATTTTGTAACCAATCCAAAGTGTTGTTGCTAGGTAAATACCACATAAAACACTCTAGGTGGTGAGTGTTTGGCAACTCTTTGGCAGTTGGTGAGTTAAACACTCTAAAACACTGCCTTCTTCCCATGCACACACAGTGTATTTATAATACCTAAGTGGGTTAATGTCTCCAATAAATGGGACATTTTCACAACATGACTAGATCTTTTGTTGTAGGGGAGGGTTTCATGTAATAGAATGAGGAATGGTATGAAACACGTGTTTGATACCATTCCTCATTCTCTTTCATGTTTTGCAATGAGCCTGTCCTTCGATTTCCACCAGCCTCCCCTGCCACACAACCATGAGCTGACATCCCATAAAAGCCAAAGGTGAAGTCAAACCCTTCATTATGAGTCATTAGAAACATTCAAGGGTAGAGAAGATACACACAAGTGTGTCTTTATTACAAGTTTAGTCATGTCAAATTGAAAAGAAGAAATATGTCAGCAGCCTTTCACAGAGGACAGTGGTGGAGTTCCATGCATGTGTAATGAGAGAGGTGGGGAATGGGAAGTCCTAACATGTCCAAGTCTTTTGTATCCATATACAGTAACAGCTCAATGGCAGGATGACCAACCAAATTGGTTGTTCCCCCACTGTTCTCTCCCCTCTCAGGTCCCTGGGCTCAGAGTCCTGGTCCTCCAGCGAAGATGAGCTCCAGGGCAGACTGAATGTCTCCCTCGGTGGCCTGCAGCGCCCGCAGCATCAGCTCCTCGTTCTGGATGCCCATGTCTCTTAGCTGCTGCAGCTGGGACTGCCAACGACCCTGACGACGGAAGAAACAACAACAACAACGCTAGCTTTAAATCGACCGACAACCTGACACAGACAGTCAAAGACAATGATGGTCAGCACAGCATCATGCCGTTTCCCCAGGTAGGAACATACCAAAAGGAGTGTCTTCAAAACTAATGACAACAAGCAAGGACATGTTTCCTGGACCCAGATTAAGCCTGGACAAAACACCATGGTCAGTGGAGAATGAATGAATGAATGGTCTTTATTGTCATTGCTATAGTACAGGTACCAAACAACGAAATTTGGGAGGGGTGGCTCCCCTGGTGCTAGGAAAGAAAAAAAAAAAGAAGGGAAAGGAGCTGGTTTACATAAATAAAGGCTATGTACACTATCCACTATACTATACTGTACAGATAAAACACTGTGCTGTACTCTATGCTATGCTATACCTATTCTAACATTTCCTATTTCTCTGCAACCTTATGTACCCTAGGGTTGTCATATTGCACATAGTGTTATTGCACATTCATTTAAAGTGTCGCAGTTTGCAGGCTTGAAATGTACACATTTGTGCCTCAGCACTACACCTGATGTTTCAATCCAGCAGCTGCCATCAATCCGTCCAGACTGTCCAGGGCCCAGAACCTAGGTCTTTGCTGTGTTCAGGGCCTGGATGGCCCTGGGGTAGAAGCTGAGCTTCAGTCTGTTTGTCCTTGCGAACATGTTCCTGTACCGCCTGTTCGAGGGCAGCCGAGCAAAGTGTTCGTACCCAGGGTGGGATGGGTCTCTGGAGATCTTGGAGGCCTTCCTGAGGCAGCGTGTGTTGTACAGCTCTTCCAGAGAGGGGAGGGGGGCGCCGGTGATCTTCTGGGCCGTTCTCACGACTCTCTGTAGCGCATTTCTCTCTGCGGCTGTGCAGCTGGAGAACCAGTTGCAGATGCAGTAGGTGAGGATGCTCTCCACTGCGCAGCGGTAGAAGGCCACCAGTATCTCCTGTCTGGTGTGGTCCTTCCTGAGGACTCTCAGGAAGAAGAGCCGCTGTTGTGCCTTCTTGATGATGGCTGCTGTGTTGTTCTTCCAGGACAGGTCATCCTGTATGTGCACCCCCAGGAATCGGAGGGTTGAGACTCTCTCCACGCTCCCTCCGTCGATGAGCAGGGGCTGGACCTCAGATTTTTTCCTCCTGAAGTCCACGATGATTTCCTGGGTCTTTGACTGGTTCAGCAGCAGGTTGTTAACCTTGCACAGCTTGCTCAGCTGCTCTACCTCATCCCTGTACGCCGCCTCGTCCCCCCCCGAGATGCAGCCCACCACGGTGGTGTCGTCTGCAAACTTTACGATGTAGTTGCTGGGGTGGACGGGGTGAAGTCGTAGGTGTAGAGGTTGTAGAGGATGGGGCTTAGCACGCAGCCCTGGGGGGACCCAGTGCTGAGTCTGAGGGCTGTGGAGGTGTGGGAGCCCACCCGCACCCTCTGGGGGCGGTCGGACAGGAAGTCCTTGATCCATGCACATATAGAGTGTGATAGTCCCAGGTCTAGTAGTTTGGTCACTAGCCTGTCTGGAAGGATGGTGTTGAAGGCAGAGCTGAAGTCCACAAAGAGCAGTCTCGCGTAGTTGTTTCCCCTCTCCAGGTGGGATAGAGTGGAGTGGAGAGTCGTCGCGATGGCGTCCTCTGTGGACCTGTGGGCTCTGTAGGCGAACTGGTATGGATCCAGGTTGGGCGGGAGGCGTGTGACTATGTGGGCCCGGACTAGTTTCTCGAAGCACTTCATGATGATTGGTGTGAGTGCCAGAATCTCCTCTCTTTTCCTAGTCTAGGAGTAGGCTTAATCTTGGTCTGGGAAACCAGCCCTTAAGAGACCCTTAACAGGCCTGTGTATGTGCTCTGTCTGCCCGGGTCATGTCTGGTAGAGTGAGAGGAGACTGACCTGCAGAGAGCCCATGCTGGAGGCCTGCAGAGCCTGCTGTAGCGCCTGGCTGAAGAGGTCGTTGCTGACAGGGGTTCCTGCTGGCATGGGCGGCGCTCCTGTGGAGGGGTCCTGCTGAATACAGGACAAAGGGCAACAGAGTCAAAGAAGGTGCAAGGGTCTGCTCAATCCCACAAGCAGCACACAGGGTGTGGGTGTGTGTGTGTGTGCATGCGACATGCGTGTCTATTATATGAGAGAAAGAGTGTGCGTGTGTACATCTGTGTGCGTGCGTGTGTGTATGTGTGTGTGTCTATGCCTCACCTGACTCCCTGTTGTAGGAGTGACAGCACTGCTCTCAGGGGTACTGGCCAGGGCTAGGGCTGTGGCTAGTTCGCTCTGTGTGATTGGTCGAGGGCCCGTAGCCCCGCTGTGGCCAAGGGACACGGGCCGTACTCCTGCTGGGACTCCTGCTCTGTTAGATGGGCCTGCCTGATTCCCCTGGTTGCACACACATAACAATGGCGTTAGCTAAACCTTGTCAAATCACACCTGTTCAGTTAAATCTCAAATCATCAATGCTCAAATCAGGCATATTGACTCACAGACTGGAAATCCTCATCGTCATCAGACATGTACTCGGACATGAACCCTCCTGCAGACAGGAGAGAAAGCACACACCTGTTACGTTAAAGTGCCCAGGTAGATTAGATTGCATTTAGAGTATACACAACACAACTGACTACAGTACACACCCTAAAGCTCCAGAGGGCAGTGTTGGTCAAAAGTGTTGCAGGTTATAAAAAGGAAGGGGCCCTTGCTCGCTCTATATTGTACTTCTACTCTGGGCTGGACACCCTCAAGGCAGGTGTTGATTGGACAATGAGGGACTACTCAATAGTTTTGTTTAAATGTCCCATATTTTTCAGTGCTTGAAAATGCTTACATTTGTGCTTACATATGGGTCCCTGATGACACTACTAACACCGAGACTGTGAAATAAAGCAATTTGGCCAGTTTTTTGTGGGCTGCCTATTTCGGTAAACATGCGGTTCAACAAGCCGCCCACGGCTGCCCACACCACGGCTGCCCACGGGGTCTCATCAGGTGCTGTGTTGAACATTTCCCCTGCCGTACATTCGAAGGGAAACTGATCGTTTCCATTTAAATGGTTTTGGATTCCTTGGTTTGTGGAGAACACAGGGATATTTGTTTTTTAAATTTTATTCCCCCAGGAACCATGTGTTTTTTCTCAGCGCTACCACACAGTGAACCGATGATGATTTCCCGACCCGTGAAACAGCCTGTGCAGAAAAGGACTGAAACAGAGGCGTTTAGAGGCATGTTGGAATGCGTTTAGATTCAAATCTGAGTGGTATTTTCAGCAAAGAACTTCTGTGACATGTGTTGGGGACTCCAGAGACCTACATTAACTTGTGAAAAAAACAACATAACTAAACTTTTAACTAGAAAAGAACAACAAACAACTGAAAGAGTGAGGAAACCGTGGCGGTTTGGAGTCTCACAGTCGGCAGTTTCGCAACAGATCACAGAGACTTCCAGTCTCAGCGGTGGTGACATATCACTGAGGTCCAGGGGAGGCTGGCGGAGGTAGAAATTGGAGGACGGCCTCATTGTAATGCATGGAACGGAATGAGGAATGGTATCAAACACTGTGTCGTCCCTGTAGAGCCTCTCACCGGTGTGATGCCTACCTGGTATATCGCTGTAGGAGCTGGCAGAGACGTTACGTGAGGAGCTGGCGCTGGACTGTGTTGGCATGCTGCCAGCCACTGAATGCAGGACCAGGATGATAGCATTGACCAGGGCAGGGTGAGTGCTGATCAACCTGTAGAGCAGCGAGGGGAAAGACATTTATATTATGAAACCCACAACATAGGAGGCAACTGTATCCATCTACCCGAGGCTGGATTTAAACCCATGTTCCACGACACCATATCCTCTTCAAGCTTGCATACGAACCACTACCATACTGAAACCTAGGCATTGTGTTAGGCGAAGGTGACACTACTTCAGGTTGGTGACATCACTGCATCATAGCCATAACCATCCGCTACACAATAACACTTCATTCATGATGTGGCACGCCATTGTCTGTTAAAAATGGAACTGAATCACTTACACATCCAGCATGTTAGGGTCGGTGAACTGCACAAATAGATCCTTGTCTTGCAGCACGCCTGCAAGAGTCAGAGCAGCATTGTCAGAGATAATCTGATTAAAGAAGGTTAAGATGGTATGTCATAGTAGACCGGAACCTGTCAGTACTTGCCTAGTGCTACTGGGTCAGACCGCAGCCCTGGAGTGGCCACAATGATCTGGGTCAGAGACTCCTTATTGGTCAGCATCTTAAACACCTGGGTAACCAAATAACAGGACAGTTGTGTGTTATTAAAGCAGTATTCCGCACACATTTTTTTTAAAGTGTCATCAGCCCACCCTTCATATGCCACTAAAAATATCATTACTTTGTGTAGACATGCCTCAAAGATATCCTAATGACAAGCAGTGTTTCCCATTAATTATCTAGACTGTGGTGGCCACAGTTTCATAATGAACCAAAAATATTTGTACACTTCTCATAATAACATAAAAGATCTCTAACGTTGTGTTTTGCACCGTTGCTTCAGCAAAGCGTCTCTCACTCCCACCCGCTGCTGTAAGGTTGCACGCTCACACACTTTAGACTACTTCTATATTTCAGCGCTGCTGAACACCGTGGGTGTTCGAGCAGTTTTTATTTTCTTTTTTTAATACGTTTATTATTTTTTACGCTTAAAAAAACAAAAAAATACGGCCACAGTCTCACAAAATCCTGTGGGAAACACTGACAAGCTTAGAAAGGTGAAATGATATAAATGCTGCCTGCCAAGCTTAAATGTTGCCTGCCTACCGAGTCTTTGTAGGCAGTGTTGGAGTGGAGAGCTGCCTGCAGCACACGGAACTCCCTGGCTGCAGTTGTCCTGTTCACTGGCTCTACAGACAGCAGCATGAGATAAGGGATAGAGTCAGTTAGAGTACAACACAACAAACTGGACATCATGCTTTCCAGTACAACAATGACAATGGTTCCTTGAGGGGTCGGATTCTTGAAAAAAAGGAGGCCTCAGAGTCAGTCAAGTGCTAATAAAGATCTGTCATACACACCTGCACTGATCTCTGACTCTGGCCAGGATTTTTTGAGGATGTGCAGGGTGGATCCTGGCTGGATCCCACAAGCGTCTAAAGTCAAGTCATCCTTCAACTTGCGACCACAGTGTACCATCTCTGGAACACACAAAAAAGTGGAATAAAGACAATTCAATTTAATTGGAATATGAAAAAAAAGAAGAAAAAAAGAAAAAGGGCACAACAAGGACACAAAGATGCTCCCTGGATGCAAACCTATCAGGTCGGGGTCCGGCAGGGAATCGGGGAGCTGTGCTGCAACAAGCTGTTTCAAAGTAGAGACACGGTACCCGCCAGGCCCCACATCTCCTGGCATCGTCTCTGGGAAGTGGAAGATGGTTTTGGGCTGGTCCACCAGCTTTAAGGACAGGTGCCAATCTGAACATGACATCATCATTGCTGCAAGACAAGAAGTGACAACCATGATGATGTACTGCTTTGATACCACATGGGTTGAGCCACCATCACACTCTTTGTTCTTCAATGTTTTTAATTATCCTTGTCAAGGACCTTTGCTTTCTTTATCCTTATTGAGGTAAACAATACCAATACAGGGAGAGCTAACAGAGGCAGCACAAGCTAAAGCAGGTAAACAATGAAAATACAAACAAAACAAAGACAACAATAGCCAACAAAAAGTCATGCTAGCTACCTGTTCAAATAATATTAAATGAACTACTCGGCATATGCACTGATCTGGCAGACTGGTTTGTTAGCTAAATTAGCTCTTGCAAGTCATTGTTTATTGGCTAATGCTATAGCCAGCTACTCAGGCTACTGCCATTGCCAATTTTTTCAATCTTAGATATTATCTCATTCATCAACGAATAATACACCCACGAATAAAATATAAAACGCATATAGTCGGCACACAATAACACAATGAGTCCTACACACTCACCGCTGGCTTTGTTGACACTCAAACTGCTTCCGTGTTCAGTCACGTGGTTCCCAATCTGACGTCTGACCAAGGCGGAAGTTGGATTTTTTTAAATTTATTTATTAAACAGCAGAGACAATCCGCTTGTTAAGTCTGACGTCAAAAGTGACGTTTAGCCATTTCCGAGTCCAAACCAGAAATTCTCCGCACCAGAGTACCTCTGAACTACAGCGGTAGAATGACAGTTTAATCGTTTTTTAGACTCGGATCTATTCATTCAACAAGGGACACAGCACTTTCCCGTTTTCTCCATATTGTCAGGGTATTTGAGCCTCGGAAAAGCGCTATATAAATATAATTTATTATTATTATTATTTCTCCATTTCGAAGACAGCTCCTCAGCCAACGTTGGACCCGGAAACACGTCACGACTTAACAAGCGGTACACACCCTACACAAATACAATACATATACATCACACAAATGACGCTGTAGCTTTTTCACCACTTCATGAATGTTCATACAAGACATGGGGGGGAAAAACATACCAAACAATAAAGACAAGCAAGAAAGAATCATATACTATTCCATTCACCAAGATTTTGTCTAAAATGTTTTGACAGCTTTTATGTATATTTTCATTTACAAGAGGGATTGGTAGAATTTTAAGTCAATACAAAATACAGTTACATTTGCCCATAACTCTAGCCTTGTGTAGATAATATTTGCCCATAACATACACAATGTATTCTCTGTATCCACATTGCCTGTGCTACCTAACCCTAACTCTATGTAAAGATAGATTAATGTATTCAGATAATTAATTTAATGAATTTGTTGAAGTATGTTAGTATTACAAGTGACATGTCCTTGCAAAATATATTTTAATATGTGCAGCTATAAAACAGGTATAGGATATTCATAGCACTGGCACAAAATGAGCATTGAGATGAAAGATACATACATGTGTCCATAAAATAACTGTTACAAGGGTACAGATGTCTAAAACCTATTTGACTTTCTTCTCTACCAATAATGTGGGGTCTGTGAAATTTGAGTTGTGAGATTAAAGTTTCTAAACACATTTATGAGAGTGGGACAAGTCTTGTACCTCTTCATAACCAAATAAATAATCTTTTAAAAAGATGTTGTAAACAAATGATGCATAGCTTCAAATCATAAACAGTTTTGAAAAAGAAATAGGCTACTGCCCTCAGGGAATGTCTTCAGCCAGCAGATCATAGCATGTCAAATTGTCACCATAACAGTGCCTTTCTGCAGATCATTTTATTGAAAAATGTATTGATAACACCTTACCTGACTGCCATTTATGTAGTGGCTAGTTCTTCTCAAGCTTTCTTCTCTAGCCTATTGTTTCCACGATGACCATGGGTTGTAAATGTGGGAGGCACCTCTCTTCTGAACATCATTCTGTGTGATAAAACATTGTGGCAGATATTATGATCTCTGAGGCGGTCATTCATCAAACTATAGATAATTTAACCAGACAGTTTTTGATGGAAAGATTAATTGAAATATTGAAATCTCTTTCTCTGTCTCTGTGATCTGTCCTTGAAATACGAATTTCGGCCCATGTCCATTATAGCTGAAATGTGGCCATGACAACAAAGAAGCTGTAGAGGAGAAAAGCAGGAAGCCATGGCTCCAAATACCCAAATTGCTTTTCCTGCTAAAAGCATTAGTTCAAGATGTTCCAACTGGCCTTTGGTTATGTCTGGCCAGGGCAGGGAGTGGAGATGGCAATATAAAAGGCATTTAGATATTAACTCATAAAGCAATTCATTTTTCATTTACATAAAGTCAAACAGTAACACACAACTTCCTGTATACTGTCTGTCAATCAAGTTATTTACATCATTTTTAGTAGAGCTGTGATCAGACGAATATATACATTTACAGCATGGTTAATTTACTGTAGTACAATAGCATACACGCCTAAAAGAAGAAGGGACGCATGTTTGTGAGTTCTACTATTCAGAATCATATGATGAGAAAATCTGAGTTTTTCTTCATAATTAAGGACCTAAATACCACACTGATAGAAGTTTTGCTTGAACAGAAACAGTTAATTCTCCGGCGGTGGGGGTCGGGCCAGAGACCCCCCCCCCCCGAGTGTGACATCATACTGGACAAAGCGCCTTATAGGAGTGGTTTCTTCGAAGCGGATAGTCCTGAATGTAACATTTCTGATAACCTGTAATTCCCCAATTTCTAAAGGGAATATTATTGAGGAGTCCACGTCCTGTCTGGGAAACGAAAAAGGGATATGAACAACTCAACAGAATAAGATCCTCTGCGATTTGTGTACAAATCACTATCCGCTGAATGGTTGGTGTTTATAAGTTGCGTTCTCCTAACATGGTAAGCTTACACATACACTTTTTAAAGATAGTCGTAAACTAAATGAAACTTCATGAAATAACGTGTCGTTTGGATAATCTGTTCAAAGTAATACGCTTCTCGAACACTTATTTGTGCAGATGTAAGCAACAGCTGGAGTGAAACAGAAACGCCGCATGAGAGGGTAGTCCTCTGCCATTATTCTAAACATTAGATTATTCATAACGAAGCAGCAAAGCACCAGTATTTGTATTGCTTATAAATCCCCCAGGTTTAATGGCGGTTTCGTTTTATTTAATTTCCTCAAAGCCATCATCATAGGTTCAGATAGGTGCGATTTTTGTTGTTGTTGAATGAAATGGTATGCGCCCCCTCAGACTAAAACACTGAATAACCACTCAACCCCCCCCCCCCCCCCCAAAAATAAAATAATAATAATAACCTATAGCTATCCATAAGTGCTTTATTGTAAATGACGTTGCCTCCATGCATTTTTTTGTGTTGCCCTATAATAACTTTAACTTCTTTTTAGACTAGAATATGCCCTTCTAAATATTTGGAACAACACCTTTAGACCACTGCAATCGTGTATATCATCAATGAATGAATGAATGAATGAATGAATGGTCTTTATTGTCATTGATATAGTACAGGTACCAAACAACGAAATTTGGGAGGGGGGGCTCCCCTGGTGCTAGGAAACACACACTATCCACTATACTATACTATACAAATAAAACACTGTGCTGTACTCTATGCTATGCTATACCTATTCTAACATTTCCTATCTCTGAACCTTATGTACCCGAAGGTTGTCATGCACATAGTGTTATTGCACATTCATTTAAAGTGTCGCAGTTTGCAGGTTTGAAATGTTCACAGTTGTGTTTCAGTATTGCACTTGATTTCAATCTAGTAGCTGCCATCAAATTGTCTAGATTGTCCAGGGCCTAGCCCATCAAAGATGGTAAGGTATCAACCTTTTTGAGGCCCATATAGGCCACACAACCATAATGATGTATACAATGGGTGGGCAAAAGTGGGTGCCAGCTATGGGTGCAGGCTGTTATTGCTTCTCCAGAAGTTTTGATTCATCTGATTCAACTAAGCTATGATTACCCATTGCTCATAAACATAAATTATAGTATGATGATAGTGTGTGCAAACTGTGCATGTGTGTGTGCTTGGTGTATGTGTGGTGTGTGTGTTTGTGTATTATTTGACTACAGGGAGCCTACATGACTGTATGTCAATATCACCATATCATCACTAACTAAACAGGTATACATCATTCTTAGAGATACAGTTGAAGTGATTGAATGGTTGAAAACCACAACCTAGTCATACATCTACTGTTCTTTGTTGTTTCATATCAAACAGCTCTTGGATTGGGCACTATACTGTGTCCCCTTTCATATATTTTCATTGCTTATTTTAAGTTACCTTGCTTCTGTGGGAATAGTTTGAAGGACTACAGTACATTCATTGTCAATTTACAGAAGGTTACAAGGAAATATTGTAAGCCGATTCAAAGCCATATATCTCAAGTGGTATTCTCTACTTTAATCTATTGCTTTTTTATGGTTCCTTGGGGAAAAAATGTAATGCCGTCCGCTCCAAATCTACTGTTGCTTTATTATTATGTGGTCTCCATTCTGCAATGGACGATGGGGCTGCAGCAACGGTGGACTGATGGTGCCCGTATCACATGACTGTCGGAGCAGCTGTGCTTTTTGGCAGGTACAGCTTCCTGGTAGGATACAATAGTGTTTGATATTAAGGCTGGGACACTGCTAGAGAGGAAATACTAACTGATATTTGACGTCTGGAGAAAAGACAACCAAAATGTCTCGTATTTTACAAAATACTTAGTACTGGATTATCCCTCGGATAGGCTCTGAGCTTCAGTTTGAAAATGATTTAAAACACATTACATCATTACATTTCTTTATGTAATCTGACAATACAAGGGATATGCTGCTGACCTGAGAAACAGTATACTTTTATTATGCTCTGAAACGAGTTTGGCATCTGGGGCTTTTCCATCAGCAGCCCAGGTCGGCCCAGGTCGGTTCGCGTCAGGTCGGGTCAGCCCGCTTTAGATCAGTTCTGGTTTTCCATTATACACAAACCGACCCGGACTAGTAGGAGGAGTAGACGATAGTAGGCGGAGTTACGCGTCACACGCAGCCTGGCAAAAAGCTTCCGGGTGTACACAGCAACAACAGCCGTGATTTTTTTGGAGAGAAAGAGAAAGAGAGAGAGGAAGCTATGTACACATAATAAAGTCATGTTTTTTGAACCCTTAAAACCCCTGCCTTCACTTGTCCGCTTTATGAACTGTAGTATCATCATCGGGAAACGCAGACAAGACGCGAATCTACCGGCATTTGACTCATGAGTGAACGGCGAAAATGGCTGGACAGCACAGCAGCAGCAGAGGGTGAACTCCCGGTTCATCGAGTTTACGGTTAAAAGCATATCTTCTCGCTTTGGCCTGCTTTGGCGCTGTAATGGAAAAGCGCCATTAGACTGCAGCTGTGTTCAAACGAGTTTGATTTGACCTCTGACATGGAGCTGGCCAATAAAAACTGGATATCAAAAGGAGAGAGGAAAGAGGGACATTTCCAGTCTCACAGGAGAGAGCGGAAATGCGGTAGGGAAAGCACATGGAGTAATTAAATAAAAAAAATATGTCTGCCCATGAAGACACGGCTCAGACAGTGGCTATTAAACAGGAACTTCTAGATGTGACAGGAAATCAGTCATCTGTCATTTGTTCATCCTCTAGCTAATTTTATCTTGATGATTACACACACCTTTTTGTAGGCCTACAGGGTAATATTTACTGTGGAGATTGTTGTTCTCAGTTTGCATGTGATGCATGAGTAAAGCCATTGAAGCCATGAGTAGGACTAATACTTCTCCAGATTGTATGATCTTGATTCCCTCGCATGCAGTCTTGGTTCTGGGCAGGCTGGTTGCTGCTGCTCGGTATCTGTCCAGAGTCTCCAGACAGAAGACAGGGAACAGTCCAGTTCTAGAAACTTTGTGTGGAAGTAAAAATTCTGCCCACATCCTTTCTGCTGAGCTGAGCTCTTATTGAGGCTCATGGAAAGGGTTGCATCTAATCCAAGGCATTACGCTAAGCTAATGTCTTCAGCATTGTTGATATGACTCATTTGTCATTTGTCATTTGCCAAAACACAAACCTAAATAGTTGGAACATTTTCATAATGCATTTATGACTAGCGTGTTTAGTTTAATCTCCAGTGCTTGCTAACAATACATATGAATATTTGTTAGGGCTTTTCAATGCTACTAATGTTGTTGTTGATAGCAGAAATACATATAACTTGTGTGATATAGAGGCTATTGCACACACACACACACACACACACACACACACACACACACACACACACACACACAGACACACACACACACACACACACACACACACACACACACCATCTGGTTAACATAGCTTATAACTCCATTAACAGCACCTGTCAGTGAGTGAACCCTACCCTTTGTTCTCTATACTTGTATAGATGCTATACCCGATATTTCCTTGGCTATACTTTATGGCAGCTGAACCCAAGTTCTCATATCGTGTACTGTATCCTCTGCCCTCTCGAGGGTCGTCTGCAGGGTAACATCTGTCGCCTGCCCGCAGGAAGGGAGGGGTCCAGAGCACAGGCGGGAGGACACAGTGTTGAGGGTCACAGTCTCCTGTAAATCAGTCTACATTTTA
>NC_137679.1:29596127-29608627 GCF_963989245.1 Nansenia antarctica | reverse complement strand
GCATGTGTGTGTGTGTGTGTGTGTGCTTGTGTGTATGTGTGACCTAGGGTCTCCTGGGCCTATTGTCTCCAGTGTCCCTGATTAGGATTACTGGCTGTAATCCCACTTGTCTTCCACAGTGTCACTCTGCTCCACCATTAAATGCCCATATCTTCACACAGGATTACACACACGCACAAGACACACACACGCACGAGACACACACACACACACACACACAGACATACACACACACACACACACACACACACACACACACAATCACACACACACTCTCCTACTCCCTGGGAACCTCTAGGTAGGAGGAGAAAATACAAGTAGAGTCAGCTCCAAGCCTGTCGACATATAGCAGTAACATTTGTTTTGCAGGCTCTCTTTCTGACAGGGGAGAGACAACTCGTGATGGGTTACTCCCTACGCTGGAATCACTCCCTTTTGTGCCATATGCTCTTCTGCAGAGCATAGCTTGTGTGTCAGCTCTTCTGTCGACAGAAGAAGTCATCCCCAATGGGTTTGTGGCTTGGTTTGGTGGAAGTTTTGTCTTTGTGTCTATCCATAAATATAGTTTTATAACCCTGCTAAACCTGCAGTATTTTCAGCGTTTTATTTTTTGCTGTTGTAAACAGCTATGCTAGCATTAGCAGCACCAGCACAGTAAGTAACAGCCGCGCTAGCTAAGCCCCAGCTGAGAGACAGTAGTGTAGAACAGGAGAATTAGCAGGATGCTGTCGTGCTAATTGCTCCTTGTCATGCTCTCTGTTCTGTCAGCAGCAGTGCCACTGTCACCAGTCTGCCAGAGCATGCTATTCGCAGCTTTTAGCCCCCCATTTTTTTACCCCCCATAAATAGGGAAATTGTATTCATGCAAATGAAAAATAAATAAATAAATGGCAAGCTGACCTGGATCCATATTTTTTTTTTTTACGACTCGAGCTGCAAGGTAATTCAGATTAATTAGCATAATTGAATAGATCACATCTAGTGTGGCAGTCGGCAGAAGCAGACATTACGGCGAGGCCACGGAGCGTGAAAATACCCCCGTGCTCATGCCGGCCCGCACCTCTGGTGTGTACCCTTTGTGGTCTGCTAACTATGAGTGCCCTCTCCTTGTCCCTGTATTTTTTTTCCGTCTCTCTTCACAGCAATTGATTCTGCAGAGAGGGGCCGCTTTGGCCCTTGCAGAAATTCAATTTAGGGTTATTACCCCGTATCAGTGATGTTCTTGCTAATTTGATTGCGGCCAGTGAAGTATCCTTTTTAAAACAATCCAGGACAGCCTTCACAAAGATTGCTTTTGCCGTGATGCATACATAATGGCCCAGTGCGCTGGTTTGCCACTTTGCCCCCCCCACGCTCGCGCCTCCCCGAATCACACACACATACACACACACACACACACAGTCACACACACGCACAAACACACACACACACACACACACACACACACACACTCGCACACACACACACACACACACACACACACACACACACACACAAAACAAAGTGCATTACCCCATCTAGCTCCTCATGATTATTTCAACAAGTAGAAAAAAAGCTAGCCTTGTGGGAGCGCTTAAAACATAGATGCAGGTAATGTGCAGAGATTGCACTTGTGGGCTGGGGAGCCAGAGCCATAAACAGGTTTCCTGGAGGTTTAGTGGGCAGTGATGAAACAGGATGAATGGACGACCACCGCACTGGTCTGATCTGTGCTTGGAAAGAGTTGTGTTGCCGCTGAGGTGGCGGCCTCTGTCTGTCTGTCTGTCTGTCCGTCCGTCCGTCTGTCTGTCCGTCTGTCTGTCTGTGTGACAGGGTAGCCACTTCCCTCCAGGGCGCTGCCATGCTGCCTGCCATCCGGGGTTGGGGTCGGCCACTTCCAGACCGGCCCACACACATACTACACATACACTAGATGTCCTTTGACCCCCTCGATGAAAGCACATCATCGCTGCTTTGATTCGTACGGCAGAGGAACATCAGCCTGGGATGTGAGCCTATCAACGGTGGGAGCTGATGGTTTAATAGCCCTCACCGACATGTCTTTGATTATTACCAGGGGCCAAGGTGTCAAACTCTCTTGTCTCATCTGAGGAGATTACAGCCCAACACCTCTGCCACCCCTGACAATAATAGAATTTGGCTTTTTGGACAACCCCTAGCGTTTCTTTTCCACTGTAATCGTATGCATAGAGAGCATACTAGGCTCACCTTAACACCCCCAGTCATTCAGATTTAGCAGCACAAACTCAGATTCCCCTCATCCTCCTCCTCCCCCCTCTCCGTCTCCCTCCCTCCTCATGCTCATCACAGGTTGTCTCCCAGGTTCCCAGGTTTTTTTCCTTGTCGTTATCTCTCTTTCAGCTCACCTTCTGCAACTTGGCCCTTTTATCAGCCTGCCTGAGCCCATTAACAGGTTATTGACGGGATATGAGACCAGCAGCCCCCCAACCCCACCCCCTGATAAAGCACCCGTGGAGAGAGGAAGATGGAGAGAGCATAAAAGATGAGAGAGAGAGAGAGAGAGACAGAGAGAGAGAGAGAGAGAGAGAGAGAGAGAGAGAGAGAGAGAGAGAGAGAGCTGTGGCTTTTGATTTATGACGTTGCTGAAAATAAGGAACCTGGATCTCCTGTCTGCTCCACTAGCGATCTTCTGCTCATATATATATATATATCTCTCTCACTCTCAAGGATGACTCCCTGTAGCCCAGATATGAGAAGTAGATGAAGTGGTAAATGTTTTTGAGTGACCCCCCCCCCTCCCCCTCTCTCTCTAATGCTTGGAGACCTACTTAATCCCCCTCCATTTTGTGTCTCTATTTCAAAGTCAGGGACTGGGAGGGAGCCACAGTGGGCGAATTAGAATAGGTTATTTTTGTGACCGTGCACATTTTGAGCAGTGTTACCCTTGCCACGTAGAAACTACCACCACATCGCCGACTGACCTAATGTTTCCCAGATGTTTGTATTTTTATAGGTGTTCCTTAGTTAAATTCTGAGTCTACTGTGCATCTGTTTCAGATGAGACAAAACCTGAAGAGGAACAGGAATTGATGTGTTTCTGTCTGATTAGTGGCATTTAATGACAACTTTAAGTGTGAACAACGGGTGGGATCGGAAACAACACTAACAATGGCCTTTCTATCCCGTATTCGCTGGCCACTATGTTGTGGGACAAAAATACCAAAATGTCTTGAGCTGCAGTACTTTTCACAACCAGAAGGGGGCAATATTGCCAAAGCATTTTTGCAGCTCCTGCTCCATGCTTCACCAGAATGAACACTAAGTACAGTGTCTGTGTGTTTTGTACCTGTTTACTTTGTTAAGTCAATATTGCCTGCACAATTTGCCCTCCAGTGTTGGTGCATGATTTACTGTTTGCGTGTGCGTGTGCGTGTGCGTGTGCGTGTGCGTGTGTGTGTGTGTGTGTGTGTGTGTGTGTGTGTGTGTGTGTGTGTGTGTGTGCGCGCGTACTCTTATCATCGCTGCTCTCTATTACGTGTTTTAACAGAGGATTTAACATACCGCTGAACATGTGTACCTAATGTGTTTAATGAACAGGTTTAATGTGTGTGTGGGTGTGTGGGTGTGTGTGTGTATATAGCTAAGCCGCCTGTTGTTGATCAGCGGTCATTTAACCTGTGTGTGGTAGATCTGGGGAGATGATCATCTACCTGCTGTTCGATGTTATAGAACGCAGTTAATTTGAAGTTGAGTTCTTTTTTGTGTGTTTATTGGAAAAGCAGATATGAACCACAAGGTTATTGAACAGTGTCCGTGTGTTATTGCAGGAGGAGATGTAAGCCTTGGTTTTATTGAACCCCACGTGCTTAACAGCTCAGGTTATTAAAGATAGAGAAGGTATGGATGTGTGAGTCGTTGAACCGAGTGAACTGGAGCGGAATTAACTGTACGTGTGTGTGTGTGTGTGTGTGTGTGTATGTGTGTGTCACTGGGCAGGTTAATATGCACCTGTCTGTTTGGAGCAGTGTTCTACCAACATGTATACATTATAGTGTCAGAATGCCCACTGCTGGTTCCTGCTTCAGACCTTGCAGTGCTGTGGAGCTGTCAGAGCTGAGCCTGAGCTGAATAACAATGGGGTATGTGTGTGTGTGAGTGTGTGTGTGTGTGTGTGTGTGTGTGTGTGTGTGTGTGTGTGTGTGGATTGGTGTGTGTGTGTGTGTGTTTGAGTGTGTGTGTGTGTGTGTGTGTCTGTATCGCTGTCTGTATGTGTGTGTCTCTGTCTCTGTGTGCACGTGTGCATGCTGTGTGCGTGCTGTGTGTGTGTGTGTGTGAGTGTGTGTGTGTGTGTGTGTGTGTGGATTGGTGTGTGTGTGTGTGTGTGTGTGTGTGTGTGTGTGTCTGTGTTGCTGTCTGTATGTGTGTGTCTCTGTCTGTGTGTGCACGTGTGCGTGTGCGTGTGTGTGTGTGTGCGTGTGTGTGCGCGTGTGTGTATCTGCCTGTCTGCGTCTGGAGGAGTGAGGTGAGATGTCACCCGCGCCGTGGTTCAGGAATTTGTTTACCAGCAGTGTTGTGTGTTCCCCTGTCAACGGCCTACATATGAGGACTGTGATCTTCCCACTCCCTGTCTGGATGCCTCCCATGCCTGCTGCACATCCCTCAGCCCCCCCCCTCCCCGCGTTATGCTGATTCACGCACTCACCTATAGGGGGCGTGCTATAGCTGAGGGGAGTACTGGTTGAGAGGACTGCTGAACCCATCACTGCTCAGCTGACAGGGAAGGGTGTTTGTGTGTGTGTCGGGGGGAGGGGGGGGGGGGGGTGGGGCTGGTGGGGGGGGGGGGGGGGGAGTGGTGGGGTGAGGAAGAAGGAGACAGCCCAGGGATGATGAGAGGGAGCGGGTGTTGAAGCGGGACTGAAAGAGGAGAGTGAGTGATGTAAATATCATCTGGGCTGCTGCTCGGCCCACGTGGGGTCCTCTCTCTCGATGTCTCTGAGGGAAGGGTGCCAGACCTCGCGGGGCTTTAATGAGTTTATTTCATGTCGGCTGTGAAAGTGGCCCGGCTCTGTCTCCAGAGCACTCAAACAGAGCCGGGGCCCATAAACACAAAGTGCCGGACATAAATTCCAGACAGCCCCATCGTCGTCGTCGTCGTCCCTCCGGCTCTCTTTCCTTTGAGCATCTCTTTATCGTCTCTCAGGGGGAGAGCCCTGCTCGCAAAGACACCAGGGGCACCCCCCCCCCTCCCTACCAGAGGCCCTGCTCTGAGGCCCACCCACCCCCCCTCCCTACCAAAGGCCCTGCTCGCAAAGACACCAGGGGCACCCCCCCCCCCCTCCCCCTCCCTACCAGAGGCCCTGCTCGCAAAGACACCAGGTCCCGTCCCCCCCTCGAGCCTTGGCTGGTGGACACAAACATTGTCTCCTCGTCACCTCACCACACAGTCACCTTTTTCTTTTATTACCGTACAAACATACACACATCACACACATTCACACACACAAACACACACACACACCATCTTAACACGCACACTACTTTACCCCCGAAATAGAACAAAGGCTCAGACAGCGTTCAGACAGAGAACTACGTTAGGGCATGTACGTGTTTGTTCAAAACATCTTGGAGATCAAAAAGGAAAACATCACATAGAGTGATTGTATTTGGCCGCTGGCTCCTGGTATTTCACCTCTGAAGGAATAGGACATCAGATGATGATGCAGCTCCGTTTCCATGACGTCAGAAACTCACCGGCCCCTCCTCTCCGGAGCAGAGCAAAACGTCCCTACAGTGCTGTCTTCCTCGCTATGTGTCAATGTGCCCCACTGTGTACGCAATCTATGCATACCTGCATCCTCTATGGAGCAGTAACAAGCAGAGAGGTCAATGGTAAAGGAGAGAGAGAGAGAGAGAAAGAGAGAGAGAGAGTGTGTCTGTACGGTGTGTGTGTGTGTGTGTGTGTGTGTGTGTGTGTGTGTGTGTGTGTGTGTGTGTGCGTGTGCATGTGCGCGTGTGTGTGTGTGTGTGTATCTGTGTGAGCTCCTATCTCTGCTCTTACATGGGTCTGGTCTGTGTTCAGGGATTAGTGAGGGGCTGCTCTCTCCTCTTCCCCCTGGCTTGGATACTGATATTATCTTTAAGAGTGGGCTCAATGCTGCCCTCTCGCTCTCCTCCCTCTCTCCTCCCCTCCCTCTCTCCTCCCCTCCTCTCTGAACTCAGTGGTGTGAGTCATTCCCGGCTGCTCGGGATGGGTCTAATTGCTCTCACTCCTCCCTCCTCCATGGGCCCCCTGCTCACACACACACATACACACACACACTCAAGCATTGGCACCCATAGACAGTTTCTGCTGTATGTATATAATGAAACTACGGTGCTCCTTTTAAGCCACTTGCTGCAAAGTTAGTGTGATCACAGTATGTGGTGTCTGAGGAGAAAAAAAGCCCAGCAGTAAGCGTCTTCTGTAATCACAGTAAACGAAAGAACCTGCTTTGTCATTTTCACAACAATTTTCACAAATTGTAGCACCTCACCTGAACAGAAAACATATTTGTGATTAGTTCCTTAGGCTTGTTTTGTTAACATTCTTCACATTGGCGGGATACAGTTTCCTTTGGTATTTTGTTGATGTTTCACTGTTATCCCGTTTGCTCTATCTTTTCCCATTCAGCCTGCAGTTCTTCTGTGAGCCGATAGGTGGCTGTAGTGTGCCTACAGACAGGCAGGCAGGGTTTTGGATATGGTGGGGGAGTGTGGACAATGTCTCCTGTGAGGTTTGGCTTCATGAGTCTACGAAAATAGATCTGCCTTGACTGAGAGCACACTTATCCACGGATGAAAGTGTTGTTTGTTGTTTTAATGGAGGAAGCAATTATGACATCTTAACGTTAAACAGACCTATTCCATGCAAAAAGGGGATGATTTGTTATTATCCCTGATCGACAGCAAGTACAAAAGAGAACTTGATGAAAAAGCAACCCTTCATTAGAATGCATCCTGGTGACTCTAAGGGTTTATGGATGATTCTTCTCCCCCCCGTCTTCAGATGTTGATCACACTCTCAGACCTGTATAAGAGGAGACAGGGAGAAAGCTGATACTTGAGAATACCGTGTTCTCGCCGTGCTGAACTGTGGGAGATGGCTGCTAAGCCACAATGGTTATGCGGTGTGCACTGCCTGTCCTTGGCTGTGGAGAGAAAGAACAGAAGAGCCCACAGTCTAGACAAGCCCTGTGGATGTGACAGACATCTCTGGTCTCCTGTTAAAACAAAACTAGCCAGGCCAGAGCTGCTGCATGGAGCTGCCTCACCCCTGTACTGAGACTGAGGACCAGGTGGACCTGCATGGATGATTTACTCACTGCTGCCCCAGGCAGTATTATTAGCAGTCATCTTTCCTCACCACATGGGCACACGCATACAGGCACGTACCCGCATGCACGCACACACACACACACACACACACTCACACACACACACACACACACACACACACACACACACACACACACACACATACCCCTCACACAGGTTTCTATCGTTACTGACATACTCCCTCTCTCTTGCCTCCCAATATAATATGATCTAGCTGTCCTGGAGGTGCAGGTCCCCGAGCTGCCAGTGTTGGCGCTGTACGGCATTGACACCATCCTGGACTGCTCCTTCACCCGCGGCCCGGGCCCCTTCAACATGTCTGACCTCAGCGTCTTCTGGCAGCTGACAGACACCAAGCGTAGCGTGCACAGCTACTGGGCCGACCAAGACCAGCTGGCGGACCAGGGCGAGAGCTTCGCCAACCGCACCAGCCTGTTCCCCGCCCAGCTGGCCGCGGGCAACGCGTCACTCCTCCTGCGCCGGGTGCGGGTGGCCGACGAGGGCAGCTACATGTGCTTCATCAGGGTGGAGACCTACGGCAGCGCCGCCCTTCTGCTCCAGGTGGCAGGTGAGTCACTGCGGGTGACCTGTCGGGGACAGCGCCTCGCTAACTGGGATCCTCGGGAGGGACTGAGGGATGGCCCGCGACCCTGACGTGGTCACCCCACTGAAGTTGACGTTCAAAGTGGTTAACGTTTACATTTTACATTTGATAATTAAGGTCAGGGTTTGGTTAGGGATGGGTTGGGTTACGGTTAGGGTTAAGGATAAGGTCGTCCCGAGTATCCCTCTTAGCATTTAGCGTCAGCTGTACCAAAGGCTGTACCCACTAAGCGGGTACTCACTCAGTGACATCACTTCACATAACAGGGTTACAGTGTAGTAACAGGGTTCCTCTTTTTTACATCACACACACACACACACGCACACACACACACATGCCACTCCTTGATAATCATACAAGGGTTAAGACTTTTAGGATCGATGCCTCAGCACACAACACAGAAAATTGGTCATAAAACACTTAGGACCATCAGGACTGCTCAATACTGTGTTTCGGTCAATAACTGCTGATTGCAGTCTCTGCTGTGGTCAATATTAACTGGCTTTGATTATTAGTTGGTTGGTATCATTGATTGTCCGTGACTAAGGGCTCCATGGGTGGTGCTCCTATCACGATTCGAGTGTCAGCTGAGTGAACTCTCCTGGATGATTACGCTTCACGCCTTGCTTTACACAATAGTCTTGATGAACACTTCCCTTCCCACTCATTTCTATGTTTGTTGTTAAACTGTTCCCTTCCCTCCCTCTCTCTCTAAGAACGGATATATGCATTAGGGTTGGTGTGATGTTCTCCATGTTCCCCTCTCGGCTGCAAAAAGAAGGAAAAGGAGGAAAAACAATGATGCAGACTCCAACAGTGACAAATTGGCCCCTTTTTTCGCGCATTAGATTTATAGATGTATTATTTTTAGCTGGCATTTACAGTTAACATCATAGAGTTCCTTCCCACAGTGCTTTGAGGAAATGAAACGGGTCTCTGTGGAAATCTGCCTGTCAGTCAAATGGATAGCCGGGGAGGCTGCTGCTACTCTGACATCTGTCTTAGTGGTGGGAGAGGGGGCGAGAGATGGAGAGAGGAGGAGGGAGAGGGAGAGAGGAGGAGGGAGAGGGAGAGAGGAGGAGAGAGAGAGAGGAGAGAGAGATAGAGAGAGGATGGAGTGATGGGGAGCGACAAACAGAGAGAGAGAGAGAGAGAGAGCAGGGGGGAGAGAGAGGAGAGAGCGAGAGGGGGGGAGAGACAGAGAGAGGGAGATGGGGAGAGACAGAGAGGGAGAGGGGGAGAGAAAGAGAGAGAGAGGGAGAGGGAAAACAATTGTCCACCTTTTTAAGACATTTCAGATTAACTTGTTCTCCCCCCCAGCCCCTCACCAATGTTTGCTGAGTTATGATTGGCTGTGGGAATACAGACACCGTCTTGCTCTCCGCTGCCTCTTCTCACGCGTTGTTGCTCAGGGGATCCGGGAGCAGTGATTTCATCCGAGGCTGAGCATACACCCCCACTACCACCACCACCACTACCACCCCTCACCTCCACTCCTCTTTTTTGCTAAGACCCAGAGTATAGTCCCCAACTCTCTGAGCCTGAGCCTGTCGATTTCCCCCAGGTACCCTGGCTGAGCGGGGGCAGGGGGGCTCAGCGCTGTCGCTCTCTCAGGGGGGCAGAGGGGGAAGAGAGAGCAGTGAGCACCAGGATGTGCTCCAGACGATGTCTGTGGGATCTTAAGCTCTGTGTTATGCTAAGCTCCCTAAATGTAATTAAGAATTTAATGGGAATCATGTCAAACAGTTCCCAGGGTGTCTCTCACTGCTGATAATATAGCTAAACTCTGTATGTGTGTCTGCTCCTCTCTCCCTCTCTCCCTCTCTGCCTCATCCTAAACCCTCGTCTCCTCCCTCCTCCCCCTCTCTCTCTCTCCCTCTCCCTCTTCCTCGTCCTTGCCCCATCCCTAGCCCCCTACTCCAAACCCCAGGTGACCCTGGAGCCCGACTCCAACCTGCGGCCGGGTGACCTGCGACCGGGGGACGAGGTGGCGTTGAACTGCGTGGCGTACGGAGGGTACCCGGAGGCTGACGTGCTGTGGCAGGACGGGGCCGGGCGCAACCTGACGGAAAACGTCACCATCTCCATGGTGGCCAATGAGGCGGGGCTGTTCAGTGTGCGCAGCGTCCTGTCTGTAGTCCTGGAGCCCGATAGCACCTACAGCTGCAGACTGACCAACCCGCTATTGGGCGAGGAGGGCCACGCCTCTGTCACAGTCACAGGTGGGTGTGTGTGTCTCTCTGGGCCCTGTTCTGCTTCATCATAACCTCATCTCCACACTATTGCACACATCGCATGTAAGCCTGGAATAACAACGACTTAAACCCGGCCTTAGTGGGAGTGAATTTACTGAGTAAAATATTTGTTATTTGATTTCGGCGAAGACAGCTGCCAAGCATAGCTCTGAATCAGAAACGTGTGGTGTGCAAGCAAGTGCTGTGGGAGATGATTGATTCGAAGCAAAGCCTATGGCTATGCGCTGTTCGTTTTCAAAGCTCTTTCTATTGGCTTAATGAAGGCCAAATTTGATGAGTTGGTCCACCAGACCTTTCATGCCATTGGGGTGGAAGTGTCTGGGAACAGTTATGCTTCACCTAAACACTTGTGGGGATCTGACAGGATTCAACAGATAAAACGAGATTGGCCTCTGCTTGGCTAGGGAGAATTGTTTTGCCATTTGGTTTATACCTGTCCAATCCTTTCAGATCTACACAAGTGTCTAGAGTAGGGGCTAGACAGTGGCCGTGCCTCTTTCACAAAGGCCTGTAGTGCCATTTTATTGAAAATTAAACACTGATGTTCACTGGCTTCACACAGTGTTGGAATGTTGCTAGTTAATCTAATCTTGTTTTCAGTTATGCAGAAGCACAGTTACCTATTACCTATTAAAGTCTTGTATGCTTTTGTAAATCTGTCAGTCAAATGTTATGCCGAGAAGATACAAGGATTTTATATTATCCTCCTCCTAGAGAGTAGCTGTTCAGAGCTCCACGCAAATGGAAAATAATGAAATGTCCAATTATGGTCCAATAAGCATAACCATCAGTTTTCGCACATCGTTAAATTACATCAGTGGGTAATTATTTCCCCCAATGATTTCTCTAAAACTGAAATAACTATTCATCTGACATTTTGTAAAGCTAGAAGGTGATAAAAGGATTTCATATTTGAACTAAGTGGAAGGAATGGTACAGTACTGCAGCTGTCTGCTCTGTGAGGTCTGAGGCGACAGCCAATGAGTGTGGACCAGGAAGTGGATCAATACATTGACATTGCCCTGATTGGGTTGGTGGGTGATGATGGAATCTCATTCTGGATATGTGAGACAGCATCTGAGTAGGGGCACCAGGGCTGCTTTCTTCACCTGCCCCCCCCCCACCCCCAAAATCTGTCCCCTGCTTGCCCTCCTGGTCTACCCAATGTTTAGCGCATGGCGTGGAGGAGGAGCAGGAAAGTGTGCATGGAGGGCCAAGGCTTGGGTCTCTAATAGGGGAGCAGTGCTGTGTGAAATGGCTCATAAATAAGAAGGAGAGGTGGCTGGGGCAGTGGAGGCCTGCTCTCTGGGCTGGAGCAGAGTAGAGTGGGAGGGAGGGAGGGAGGAGGTCGCGGGGGTCAGGGTGTGCTGCTCCGCTGGACTGGGAAATGACTGTGGTGTCTGGGAAGGAGCAGGCAGCATGGCTCCATCAGGCTAACACAGGCAGGCCCAGGTCCATGACACCACTCTGTGGGGTATTACATTGTTGTTAAATGCATTACGGGAAGAGACTTCAATGCATGTAGCTAGCTAGCTACGCCATCAAACCTTGAGTAATCATTGGCCAGCATTTAGCCTAGCCTAGCCTAGCTTAGTGGGTTGAGTGTTTACACTTTGCAAGTTAAATAGTGTCCTGAAAATGAGGTATTGTGTTCTTACATCCCGCAATCACAATGAATCATTGTCAGGAGTATGTCTAAGCTAAGTTGACCAAAGATCATTTGAATCACATGCAGGTTATTACTTGACAGGATGTTGGGATGTAACATGGTGGATTCATCGATCAATGATTGGACGATAGGAATGACTGAATACACGTGAAGACACCAGAGGAGGGGATAGGTTGTTGTTATGTCTGAGGTCTGACGTGGCTCTGGTCTGTACTGTAGACGTAAGCGAGAGGTGTGGGCAGCGCTGCAGGATATGGACAGATGCGAGGGAGTGTGAAATGAGAGTGTGAACGGCCTCTGGTTCTGATCTCCTTCATCAGTGTGTCGAGGCAGAGCGTCCCCTTCAGACGCGGCAGCAGAGCTCCTGTCCGACTTGTGAAAATCATTTGATCTCCACAAGAGGCATTTTGGGCCCGAGCACGAAACCCCACTTATAACGAAAAGTGATCTTTTCAGCACAGTGGAAATAAAGGAATTAAAGGAAAAAGAGGATCCCAGTCAAAGGAAGAGACAGAGGAAGAGGGAGAAACAGAGAGAGGTAGTTAGAGGTAGACGTAGAGAAGGAGGAGAGAGAGAGACGTAGGGGAGAGAGATGTAGAGGGGGAGGGAGAGTTATGGAGGAAGGGAGGAAGGGAAA
>NC_137679.1:29561127-29591127 GCF_963989245.1 Nansenia antarctica | reverse complement strand
TGTCTAGCAATGTAATGTCTTTTCAATTAGGAGGCGCTGAGAGATTTGGCTGGTTCCTGGGATAGGTAGCTCTAACCTCCCTGATAGCTCTAGAGACCAGTAATTGATTACAAAGTGTGAAATGAAAGTTAAGCATGGACTTACTGTGGCCGTCTCCCCGTACAGAGGAGTTCCAGCCCAGGCAGCACCAGCTTCCCCTCCCTCCCTCCCTCCCTCCTTCCCTCCCTCCCTCCCACCCTCCTTACCTGCCTCTGCAGCTTGGCCACAAACTCACATTTGTTTGTTTACTTCACTATGGGACTTCAAGTATGTAGTTATGAAACCACACTGAGCCATTTGCAGGGACAGCATCACCCCAGACCTGATCTGACGAACATCCCATTAAAACATTAAAAAAAATCACTGAGGGGCGTTACAGAGTTGTGGATAGTATTCTCTCACAGTATTACCGCGAGCCTTTCACAGTATTACCGCGAGCCTTTCACAGTATTACCGCGAGTATTACCGCCCAAGTCTTTCACTTAACACTAATTACCATGGTCCCCATCTCTGATTGGACTGATTCCAACATGACCGATGTCTTCTCGGCATCCTTACTGTGACTAAGCGTGGACTGATGGAAGCTGGGATGACTCCCACCATATCTCCTTCAGGTCACATTAGCATCTTTCCGCTAACCCGGCCTCTTTAGCCACGCCTGTCTCCCTAATGCCTGACAACCTGCAGCTTATTACAGCCAAACTGTCCGAAGGGAAATAAACTCGCTCTCCATCGCGTTATTCATGTTGTCAACTGTGTTTAATTTCATCAGGCCCCGTCGTTGTTGGATATTTCCTGCAGTAAGTGTGGCTCTCTGTCAACGACACAAGACAGCTCGGTGACCCACACTTAAACCAGCCTGTCATATCTATAATGTATCTGTCTGGCTGCTTTCAGCCACTTACAGTGCTGGATGAGCAAGCAGCAAAAGTGGTAGTGCTGTGTCATGTCCTGGTGCAGTTGTTAGTGGTATTGTAACATCCAGGAGCACTCGTACAGTAGCTCTGTGTTGGATATGGGGCAGAAACACTGTCTTACACTGTACAGTAAATCCCCTTCGTTATCTATAAATAACACAATTCTGTTATGTTTGTCTTCAAGACATTACCACAGGGATCCCTAGACACAGGGATCCGTAGAAGAGTGAGTTATAGTCTATATCTACGGAGATATGTTGAGTAACCAAAGCTTAAGATCCGATACTCGCTCGTTTGAATCTCAAAACTGCCGCACCAGCATGATCCTGCATTAGGATCAGAGAGCGTGACCATCTTCTGATGGACTTTTCCTCAGCTCCAGTGGGGCTAAAAGAAAAGCACTGTGAGGAGCTAACACAACGTCACGGGGGGGGGACAGAGTGGGGGGCTGGAGGGGGGGGGGGGAGTTCGGTCCAGATTCAAAAGCATAGTTGCAGTTTGATCCCCATGGCAACAGAGCCTAATGACATCCCAGGCATGGGCTCGTTAGCTAAAGGCTATGCCACCTGTTAGCCTAGCTCCTGCCCATAGAGACGGGGGCGGGGGGAGACAACAAGCCCTGGTGAATGAGCCTCACTAGGGGGTGTTAGAGGATTAGAGGTCATTTTTGGCCACATGGCTCTAGTCTCGATGAAGGTCCTGGCTGCAGTGTTGATATATACTCCTTCCCCGAGGAGACAAATGCCTTTATGTCATCTCTCTGCTTCCATGAGACGCGGGCAGTACAGTCATGATGCGGCCTTACTTCTTGATTCAAATGATCACTAGAGGGGTAATGTAGTAGAGCAGGCACGGTGTGCAACAGAGGAGGCTGGCGGAGGTAGAAACCAGAGGACGCGCTCATTGTATACCATTCCTCGTTCCATTTCATGCATTTACAATGAGCCCGTCCTCCGATTTCTACCTCCACCAGCCTCCCCATGTCAGTTGAGCAGCAGTCGTATAAGAAGAAATATAAGAGGAATAAGAAGTGTGATTTGTAGTCTTTGCAGCTGAATGACTTCTGCGTAAGGAGCTTTAAATAAGGAGCGAGCGGAACCGCCCTTCATTTCAGGAAGTGAAACTGTGTGGCCTCGTCTTTCTGTGAGTCATCGCACAGTAGGATCTCCTTCTACCCGGTTCATTTCAGAGGCACATTTGGAACAAGGAAGAATTATTGAGGAATTTTGAGAAGTGCACACAAAGTGGACAAAAGGGAAGCACCTCTCCAGTGTGTTTTCAAAGGCCTGCGGCCTAGAGCCGTAGAGGCCATACCTTAATGATCACACACTCGACGGTAATGGTGCTGAAAACCTTTTTTAATAGCAGGGCCACAGAGATTAGAGTGCCCATTATAAGGGATGACATTAGTCTATGGTCCTGTTGTACGATTTACAGCAATATCAGTTTGGACAGTAGGGTTAGGATTTATTTTATTTTATTGGTATACTTGTCACCGTGCAATAATCAAGAACATATTCAGCACGATTATCAGGCTTATCATTATGTTATTAACTCAATGAATGAATGAATGAATGAATGAATGAATGGACTTTATTGTCATTGCTACAGTACAGGTACCAAACAACGAAATTTAGGAGGGGTGGCTCCCCTGGTGTTAGGAAAGAAAAAAATAAAAATAAAAAAATAAAATAAAAAAATACTTTTAGAAAAAGAATAAAATCACAAGAAGGTAAGGAGCTGGTTTACATAAATAAAGGCTATGTACACAATCCACTGTACTATACTACACAGATAGTCAACTAGGGTTGTCATATTGCACAATATTATTTATTCACGTTATTTAAAGTGTCACAGTTTGCAGGCTTGAAATGTACATGTTTGTGCCTCAGCACTACACCTGATTTTTTCAGTCCAGCAGCTGCCATACAATCCGTCCAGACTGTCCAGGGCCCAGAACTTAGGTCTTTGCTGTGTTCAGGGCCTGGACGGCCCTGTGGTAGAAGCAGTTCTTCAGTCTGTTTGTCTTAGCGGCCGGGGTCCTGTACCTCCTTTTCGAGGGCAGCCTGGTAAAGTGTACGTGCCCAGGGTGGGTCGGGTCCCTGGAGATCTTTGAGGCCTTCCTGAGACAGCGTGTGTTGTACAGCTCTTCGAGAGAGGGGAGGGGGGCGCCGGTGATCTTCTGTGCTGTTCTCACTACTCTCTGTAGCGCATTTCTCTCCGCTGTTGTGCAGCTGTAGAACCAGTTGCAGATGCCGTAGGTGAGGATGCTCTCCACTGCGCCGCGGTAGAAGGCCACCAGTATCTCTTGCTTGTTGTGTTCTTTCCTGAGGCATCTCAGGGTGTATAGCCACTGTTGTGCCCTCTTGATGGTGCCTTTTGTGTTGTCCTTCCAGGTCAGGTCAAGGGACTAGGGTAGCCACACACACACACACACACACACACACACACACACACACACATAAGCCCAATTTATACTTCTGCGCCGTAGGCTACGGCGTAGGTTGACGCGCACCTCTCCAAAAATGTAACTACGCGGCAGTGCCTACGCAACCGTAAGCACTGTGATTGGTCCGCTTGGTAGCACATGATTCCGATATGATTCTGACTCTCGTAGGCCAAAATGCGGAAGCCATGACAGAAATGTCATTTACTTTTTCTGTAATTACTTATTAATAAAGATTTGAAAAATTATGATAACCATCGTATTATCTTAGTTTAATGTCATTTCAATGCATCATATAACTTTTATTTACAACAATCATAACAACCAAAAAATCGCTATTATGCCGCTTTGAGTACACCGTTCCAACGGAGCGCCCTATGGAAGCGTCAGGCACAGCCTTCATATAAGGAGCGCGATTTACATTTACGAGATGTACAATCCTGTTTATTTAGAAATAAATTATTAGTTACATGGCTGTTCGTTGGGTTTAAATTATATTTATGATAGACATATTTAATGTAAAGTTATCTATAAGAACTGTGATTGGTCCGCTTGGTAGCGTCACATTCCGACTCTCTCGTAAATGCGGAAGTCATGACAGAAATGTCATTTACTTTTTCTGTAATTACTTATTAATAAAGATTTGAAAAATTATGATAACCGTCTTATTATCTTAGTTTACTGTCATTTCAATGCATTATAGACATTTTCTTTACAACAAGCATAACAAAAATACGTTTTTTGATCGCTATTATGCCGCTATGAGTACACTGACCAATGCGACAAGACGCGCCCAACGCAGAAGTATAAACTGGGAGAGCCCTTGCGTATGCTACGGCGTAGCTGCGCGTAAATTCGACACAGAAGTATAAATTGGGCTATACTCTCTCTTTCTCTCTCTTTCTCTCTCTTTTACTTATTCACTCACTCACACAGAAACACACACACACACACACACACACACACACACACACACCTACAATGGGCTGCCAACAGTGCAGGCTAAGAGAGGAGAAAGTCTTGGAGAATGTTAAAACACGTTGAGGATGAAGTTGCTATTCATACTGTAGTCCACTTAAATGCAGCAGGAACATTATTTTCTGAAGTGGCGACAGAGGAGTGAGTGTAGTACTGAGTGTAGTACTCTGAATGGAAGTGGAGACTGGCCTGACATGCATCTGCCTACTTTATTTTTTTTTATCTGAGTGAAAGGAAGTCAAGTAAGTCCCATCGCCAAACACGCCACCTACCGCCCTCTCTCTCTCTATCTCTCTCTCTCTTAGTACTTTATACTGTTAACTTCTGTACACATGTCTGGCAAATCAGTACCTTCAACCTTACTTTTAAGATTACCTTTTCTAGTTTCTAGTCTGTTTCGATCAAATCCATGCTGTTTGCATTGGACTAATTTACCTAATTTACCTTATCTATACTGTGTGCATGTGTGTGTGTACTGTATGTGTGTGTCTCTATGTATATACGTATACAGTCAGACTCCCCATGAACACCACGTCTTTTCCAGCATATTTCAACATATACTTCAACATATAGACATTTTGATCTTCATTTTTAACAATATAGAGAGATGGCGGTAATATGTGACACATTCTAATGCTAGTGATGTGTCATTGATTTTCAACAACGCGGAAACGTATTCAAATTTTTCAAAAGAAAAGTCTGATCATTATATCCCGATATGAGGACCAAAGCATTAGAACGTTTCACATATAACTAAACAATAACTGAACAAATATTTCAGCCAAAGGGGGTAGTACCAGCCATTAGAGCATAGGTTGTCCTGACTTTTTCCTCAGTAGGAATTTGCATCTTTGCTATGTTTTTGTTAAATAAATGACAACAAAGTTAAATGTGCATTGTTTTTGGTTCAGTTACATAACCTTTATCTATAGATATTGTTTGAAAGAAGATAAAATATTGATATGTCCATGTTTCTTATAAAATAACTAAATATTGCACTGTTTACAACACATGTTGTTGTTACATACTCAAGGTGTTTTAATTTATTAATTACATGCTATACATTGACATGCTATTGGATGATTTCATCCACTATAATCATACAAAGTGGTAAAAACACTACAGGACGTCTTAATTTTAATTAATATTAAAAAAATGTAACATCTACTTTTTAAAATGACCCATATCCGATACCTGTGCTTACATTTGCTTACACTTGTGTAACACTTGAAACAACCCGCATGCGTACATGGGTTTGGTTACCGAAAGTAAACAGACCCTTTTATATTATAATATAAAGCCATTGCTTTCCGAAGTATGTTTAGAGGTCCGCAAAATATTGCACACATTTTAAGGCAGAGAAGAAAGGGGACTTCACTTTTGAACAGCTGTTGAGTGACACTAACGTCAAACTGCGAAGTCGCATTTTCAATGACGTGCGAATCGGAATTACCAGGAATATGCGACCTGTCCGGTTACATGACAGTCAAAATGACAGATATCCGATTCGTATCAGATTTATTTCCACATATGATTGAGGCCTCCAGATTCAATGTGCCTTTTTACTGGTTACACATACATGTTACATATCCGATCTGTGCCACATGTGAGCAAAAAATCTGAATTGTGTCACTTCTACCTGGCAGTTTAAATGCAGCCTTTGTTTGCATTTGCTTACATCGTTACACTTATGCCTGTGTGCACATGACAAGAACCAGCTCTTGTCCTTGAAATATGAAGTTATTTGGTGAAAGCTGACCTGATCCGGTCTCCTTGCTAGGGCCTTATTCTTCAGTGCTCAGCGACTATTCATCTATCTCTCCAGTAACCACCAAAGACTGCAGCAGAGGAAAATGAGAAATGCTGTTTTATAATGAGAGCCTTAGGCAAAGATATACAGAGGCATATCTTTTTAAGGAATTCTGTCATTATATATTCTCCTGGTGATACTGCAGATCGTAAAAGCATACTAAGAAGTTTCACACTCAGCCGACGGGTGGAGTAAAGTGTGTGTTGAATAAATGTTTTATTGCTGTGTGACGTGGGGTTAAACTTACAGTGCCAACCTGCATACTTGCATGGAGATCAGAGCAGTGTTCACTTCTGTAATGCTGTTCTCTGGGGTATCACCTCTGGTGTGTGTTTATTCTGTGTTTACTCTATATCTATTATAGATGAATGGATGGATCAATCGATAAGTAGATACAGTAGATAGATAGAAAAAATATATAGATAAAGATGGATACAATATGTATATAGATTGATAGATAGATGGATATATAGATAGAGTTTAAGTCAGAAGTTTACATACACTTAGGTTGAAGTCATTAAAACCTTTCTAACCACTCCACAGATTTCATGTTAACAAACTATAGTTTTGGCAAGTCTGTTAGGACCTCCACTTTGTGCATGGCACAAGTAATTTTTCCAACAATTGTTTCCAGACAGATTATTTCACTTATAATTCACTATATCACAATTCCTGTGGGTCAGAAGTTTACATATGCGTAGTTGACTATGCCTTTAAACAGCTTAGACAATTAAAAAAAAATATGTCATGGATTTAGAAGCTTCTGATAGGCTAATTGATATCATTTGAGTGAATTGGAGGTGTACCTGTGGTTGTATTTTAAGGCATACCTTCAAACTCAGTGCCTCTTTGCTTGACATCATGGGAAAATCAAAAGAAATCAGCCAAGACCTCAGAAAGAAATTGTGGACTCCAAATGCTTCCAAAGTGGACTTCCAAATGCCTGAAGGTACCATGCTCATCTTTACTAACAGTAGTATGTAAGTATAAACACCATGGGACGACGCAGCCTTCATACCGCTCAGGAAGGAGACGTGTTCTGTCTCCTAGAGATGAATGTACTTTGGGGCAAAAAGTGCAAACCAATCCCAGAACAACAGCAAAGGACCCTGTGTAGATGCTGGAGGAAACAGGTATCTATATCCAGAGTAAAACAAGTCCTATATCGACATAACCTGAAAGGCCACTCAGCAAGGAAGAACCCACTGCTCCAAAACCGGCATAAAAAAAGCCAGACTATGGTTTGCAACTGCACATGGAGAAAAAATAAAATAAAACTTTTTGGAGAAATGTCCTCTGGTTTGATGAAATAAAAATGGAACTGTTTGGCCATAATGACCATCGTTATGTTCGGTGGAAAAAGATGGAGGCTTGCATGCCGAAGAACTCCATCCCAACCGTGAAATATGGGGTGGCAGCATCATGTTGTGGGGGTGCTTTGCTGCAGGAGGGACTGGTGCACTTCACAAAATAGATGGCATCATGAGGAAGGACAATGATGTGGATATATTGAAGCAACATCTCATGACATCAACCAGGAAGTTAAAACTTGGTCACAAATGTGTCTTGAAAATGCACAATGACCCCAAGCATATGTCCAAGGTTATGGCAAAATGGCTTAATGACACCAAAATCAAGGTATTGGAGTGGCCATCACAATGCCCTGACCTCAATCCTATAGTATAGACATTGTGTTAACATGATTGAAAAAGCATGTATGAGGAAGAAGGCCTACGGTACATACCTGACTCAGTTACACCAGTTCTGTCAGAAGCAATGGGCCAAAATTCCACAAACCTATTGTGGGAAGCTTGTGGAAGGCTACCTGGAATGTTTGACCCAAGTTAAACAATTTAAAGGCAATGCTACCAAATACTACCTAAGTGTAAAAACGTCTTATTTGATGAAATAAATAAAAGCTGAAATAAATCATTCTCTCTACTATTATTCTGACCTTTCACATTCTTAAAATAAAGTACCGGTAGTGATCCTAACTGACCTAAGACACACTCACTAGTCAACTAACACAGCTTGTTTTGTGTGCCTGCTAACAATGTACCGTAATGTAGTATTATAGTTAGGTAGCAGTGGGGATTACTCACCGAATCCATTGCATTGCAGTATTTTGGCTTGACTTGTGAGTGTGTCATTGTTTTTCAACAACGTTGACATTTATTAAAATGTTTGATTGGTTGGCGACTTGTTCCTGGTTTCACCATCTGCTGTCACATATTATCCTCCAATGCGTTTTGAGAAGGTAGCGAGGAGAGAGGAAGCGAGGACAACTCTTGTCTCTCTGCCCTCCGCTCCTCCACTCAAGCTTCGACACGATCAGGCTGTTGGATTGTCTGTCTGCAGCTGTGCTGATAGCTGTCACTAGCGATTCCCTCCTACACATCCTCAGCCCTCTTCTAGACAGCCCCTTGTTTTAAAGCTAATTAAACATTTAGAGAACAAGACTTTTTAAACTGATTATTGCACCCAAAGTTTGCTTCGGCTGTTACACAGGAAAGAAATGGAAGAGCTGAAGAAAATCGATAGTCCACTCTGCCTCCAACATCTTAATGCCTGTCTCTGTGGAGAGGGTGTGTGGAAGTGATGGAATCTCTGTCAGTCAGGAGACGTCAGAGGGGCTTTTAATGGAGGCCTCCACGGACTGGTGCTCAGAGAGGGGCTGAGCAGGGCTGGACTAGGGGTGTGTGTGTGGAGAAGATAGTCCGTCCCGCACATCATAATTGTGTGTGTATGTATGTGTGTGTGTGTGTGTGTGTGTGTGTGTGTGTGTGTGTGTGTGTGCACCCGTGTCCGCTCCCGCTCCCTTAGGCCAGTGTTTATCAACTCCAAGGCTGCCACACACTCACACACACCTCCGCCTGCAACATGGCCTCAAATGCTATAGAGGAATCTGTGTGTCTGCTTTGAACAGTATACACACTTTATACTTTATTAGCCTTCCTACTGGGTATAGGATTGTGTTCTACTTAAAGCATGAGAAAGTCACGTTTTAACCTTGCTGGAAACACATTTGAATAAGACTTTATTATTATTAAGAAATGATTCCCCTCAATTTACCTGAGGCTTAGATTTCTTCTATTGCCTCAGTGCCATAACACATCGCCAAACCGCTATTTATGTTTTGTGTTTTACACACAGGCCTGGGCTTGAAAGCTCAGTTCAACTCCAACACGAAACCTCTTTGACACTCAGTTTGTTTTCACGAGACACTAGATAAGATTGGTATTCTTTATAGCCATATTTTTTATTATATCTTTTGTAAGAAGATGTTTTATAGCAAAGTCAAACACTGGATATTTATCTGGTCTGATTTTTTAAATAGATTATATAGTGCATTTCACTGAAACCGAGGGGTGCTCATATCACATTATTTGTCTGATGTTGTCTTGGCAGAAGTTTAGGCTGCCCTTGACGAAGGTGATGTCTGGAACATTCCAAATGAGATGTTCATTTAGAGGCCCATTCAGATATTGCCTCCATTTTTGTAACAAATATTTTGTGTATACAGACCAAGTCTAGCTCAGTTTGGCCAAACCCATCCAAAGACACTTACATTCAGCCAATCGGAACCGAAGCCCAGCGTTGACCATGTACAGTCTAGGGCTGTCTCTCAGCTGATGGGGGAACGTGACCACGGAGCTCTGGGGAGCATTCACCTCAGGATCGATCGCATCAGCTCAATCACACTCAACAAGGGAGGTAACTCTCCTCCCATAGAAACTCTACATTCCAAACTCACACCCTTCCACTAATGGCCCAGTAACACTCAGTAAGACCCCAGAACCAGAACTGTCCCTGGAGAGAAGGTCAGGAGTGTTGCCTGACATGTAGGAAGGACAGACAGACTTGTGGAGAGTGGACTAATACCATGGCCAGACCTCATTCTGATTCCAGCCCAGTCACACCACGTCCCCACACGTCCCTTTCTCAGCCCAACACCAGATGTCTTTTATTGGTTCCCCAGAGAAAAAGAGGTTGTTAGAAAACTTTATTCCAATAAACGCCTAGTCATTACTCTCAGTTAATGTGTGTGTGTGTGTGTGTGTGTGTGTGTGTGTGTGTGCGTGTGTGTGTGTGAGTGCACGCCATATACTCTTGTTTTCCTCAGGCGTGTCGCATCGAGAGAGGTCAATAATGTCAGACAAATTGTGTAAGTAAATATGCAGCTAGGCCGTCCTAGAGAGAGAGAGAGAGAGAAAGGGACAGAGGGAGGGAGGGTGGGAGGGAGAGAGAGAAATAAAGAGAGAGAGAGAAGGGCGGTTTCCCGGCCTGCATGCCAATAAGACAGCTCCCTGGTATCTCTTGCTGAAAAGCAATTCATTGAAATGCAAAAAAAAAAAAAGGGAAGAAGAGGCTCAGTGCAGAAGATGCTGACAGGACAGAAAGCCCTGCCCATCCATCTCAGTTTGCCAAGTTTTCCCCCCCTCTCTCCCAGTGAGCTCCTTCCTCGTCCTCTATCTCTCTCTCTCTCCTGGAGAAATGTGCCCGGAGAGTCAAAGGACAGACAACGCCTCGTGGCATGTCAGAGCTACTTGTTATCCTTTGATGCTAGAGGGGAAAAGAAAAGAGAAAAGACAACAAGCAGGAAGGGGGGGGATGGGATCGGGGGGTGGGGAGGGTGGGGGTCTGGTCACCTTCCCTGACCGTGATAAAGTGTGACAATGGCTCGGGTCTCTCTCGAAAAAAAACAAATCCCAAAGTCGTTTAATTCAATCCAAATCCCCTCGCAAATGAAAAATAAAAACAAGGAAATCATATTCATCCTCATGTCTTCCAGGCTGGCTAATCCCTGTCCTCTGACACTAGCTGGCTTCTCGTTGTTTCCATTTAAGGGCTTGTTATTATTGTTGCCGCCTATCAGGCTCCTCGGGAGATCACGACGGCTAAGCAGAGGAAACTAAATAAAGAGGTTTAAATCATCAGACGAGCGTTGCCGGCAGGCCGTGTGCTCTCTCAGTGAGGTGTGTGCATCTGTCACTGCAGACGAGGTTGGGAATGTGATGTAGGTGCCCTGCTTTGTCCCCCTGGGTTGTACTGTATGTACGGTACTGGGTTGTAGTGTATGTACGGTACTGGGTTGTAGTGTATGACGGTACTGGGTTGTACTGTATGTATAGTACTATGGTTCTCAAACGCTTTGTTGTCTATGTGGGAAACCCTCCCGCCTTGAGTATCCCCTTGAGATACGGGCTTCCCTAGTCCTTATGGGTGTGTGTGATACGGTCTTCCCTAGTCCTTATGGGTGTGTGCCGTCCTCAGGCATTTGCGGCCCCCCTTCATCAAGGCTGGGGCCTGAGAGCCTACACTACCCCAGGGCTAGCCCCCCAGTCCAGCCTGCCCCTTCTGTGACAGATACAGACCGCTGATCCTTCCTCCCTCACAGACACACACACACACACACACACACACACACACACACAAACGCCCGTGCACGCACGCACACACACACACACACACACACACACACACACACACACACACACACACACACACACACACACACACACACATACACACAGAGGCTCTAGGGCAGCTCCAAAGGCCAGGCCCTTGGTTCAGCAGCCTTCACAATGAAAGAGGGACCTAATTGACTCCTTCTTTCCTCCACCTCTTCATCCCCCTCTCCAGCCCCCAGCTTGCCTGAATGGAATGAGCTCGGAGGCTTCTGTTAGCCTGTGGCCCTCGCTCTGTCAAGGGACATTATTCTCCTTTGGTCACAGAAGGTGGTTCTTTTGCCCAGGCAGGTAAAACTCAGCTGACAACTGGAGAGAAAGTATCTTTGATCCCCATCCAGCCCCACCCCCCTCCTCTTCATGTTGTGTGAAGCTGGGACGACAGGGAGTTGTAGTAGGAGCCCCTTATTCCACTGAAAGCGCTGGAGTTAGAACACTCGGGCTGCGGAGAATGTCTGGGCAAAACTGGGCTTTCAATGTTCCTCCTGTCCCTGTGAGAGGGAGAGGGCCCCGAACGATGCCCCAGACGGGCCCCCCTGTGGCCGCTGGAGTGTCTTTCAGAGGGTAGGGCATGCTCGTTTCTCAGTTGTAATGCCCCTTGTCCAGGCCTGTACGCAGGTGCCTGGTGTTTAATCATACTCCTCTTTGCTCCCATTAAAAATCTATTTTTGCCCTAATGGTTTCTTTTCTGTAGCTCTCCTTTCTCAATAAAAAAGAAACCTATATTAAAATTCACCTTCCAGGCCGACGCTTTAAAAGGTATAGTTGGGTACAGGCCATTTATCTCAACCTCTCAGGATGAGATATCAGTGTCTTTATGAATGATGCGCCTGATACAGTAGCTATGTCCTGTTGTATCCCTGTGCTCTCCAAGACTGACATTTTTCAGAGGTGTTGGCATTTTCACCAGGTTTCAATGCAAGGCCATACCATACCATACCACCCGGCCATCTAGTGTCTGTGTGAATCCCAACTGTAGAAGATTAGAAGAATTGTAGAGGAATTGTTTACGTTTTGCGGTGTATGAAGACCGCTGTGTTACCTTTAAGTCTTCCGAGCATTCATCTGAATTTAATTAATGTAATCTAATCTAATAGACGTGTTATCTAATGAAGCCTTGATGAGGGAAGTGTAGACAAGTGTATTGAAATGCATCTGTATAGATGTTCAGACGTCCACACGTTGGGATATAGCTGCACCACTGTGGCCCTGTTACTGCAGCCCTGCAGTCTGCAAACTTTCACTATTGTGACACTGCAGCCCAAACCACTCCATCCTTACCCCACAAGAGAAGGAATATGGAGGTGGAGGAGGGGGGGTGGTAAACAGAGCCATTAGAGACAAATCTATTTCTGAAGAAAACAAAATCACATCATCAAACAAGAGAAAGAGAAAAATATGATCCTGCAGCCCTTCGGGCTTCGGCACAGGAATGATAGCCGACTACGGCATTTGTCTTTATTAGTCTGCCCCTAGGGAGCGAGGTAGGGGGAGAGAGGGAGAGAGAGAGAGAAAAAAAGAGTGAGAGCGCGCATCCCGGCTTTGTTCCAAAGTGCCAGACACATTCATTACTCCTCTGTCTTATTATAGCTATATGTGGACACTTCCTAGCATATAGTATGCTTCATCTGTAATTTGGCTATTTCTTTTAGCATTAGCATGGTCATAGGTTGCTATGCTTTAAATAGACTGGAGGAAAGGGTTCTATAGACAGATAGTCTCACCCATCAGTCATGACTGGCCTAGGGAAGCATATACAGCTTTGTCAAAATGACAAGATGGACTATCCAGATTTTCTCCATTCTCTCTCTGACAGTTGGCTGTTGATATTGGTTTGAAGTTTGAACTGGTAATAGAGGGCATCAAAAGGCATTTTGTGACAGTACCACTAGAATAGATCATTCAATCAAACTCAATGATGATTATGACCACTTTAATATAAAAAACATCAATATATTATTCAGACTTCAGTTTGCTACAGTAGCTCATAAATCTTCCAGAAAGGTATTACCAGTTTTTTGTTTTTGCATTTTGACATTTCATATAATTGCCATGTAATGTGGTAATAATAATGATGGTATGGAGGTTAAGCATAATGATGACATATACAGTGTAAGTGTCATGCACTAAATAACATTGTCAATCAAAAATCTCATTTGAAGATGTATTATAGTCTAGAATTATGCTTAGTCTTTGTCTGTGAAAGCAGCCCTAATGGATTCATTAAAACCACCAAAAGTCAATATACTTCGTATTCATACATCTCACATCTGAATTTGTTCTCAAACAACTTACGGTACCTTCTAAAAACTAAAAGTTAAACAAAATGAGTAGACAGATGTTACGTTCTAGTTCTCTAGGGTGAAGAAGAAGTAACAAAATTACAGTTGGTAAGTAATATAAATATATTTATTAGGCCAAGACAATTTAAAAGTCTTATAGTAAGGATAAAAACAGAATTGGAAACTACAAACAAATGCCTCAAAAATACAATAAACAATAAACACATCCCTAGGATGGTTCTTAAAACAATAAACCAAAAAGTCACTAATAACAAATCCTTAAAGTTTAAAGTGACTATTGAATACAAAACACAAAATAAACACTAAACAAATACTACGGAATTCACTTAAACCAAAGATATCTACAAGATCACTAAACACAGAACACAACTAACAAACTAAACCAAAAGGATCTCTAACAAAGTATCCACCAAACTATTACAAAATGCTCTCTAACAAAGTAAACCACCCGCATGGTATACAACAAAATGGTGGGAACTGTGTGATGGAATCACACAGCTGCTGCTAGTTTTCTCTCAGGGTCTTTTGTATGGTGTGGCCTCTGATGATTGGTTGTTTTTCTCATGATTGGCTGGTGTTAATTGGCTGGAGTTGATTGGCCACTGCTGGAGTTGATTGGCCAATTATCAAGGGGGGGGTGGATCCCCTGGACTGGACTCATCACCTATTTAGCTTTTAAAGAGATACACAGACACAGACAACCACAACAGACACAAACATAACAGACAACCAGGCTACTGATAGCCGTCACAACAGACTATAAGGTCAAATTTAATTTAATTTACGAAATGACACAGAAATTTGTCGCCATGCCCCTCCTTTCTAGAACTTTCCTTTCTCCCCATTTCCCAGCATCCTCTCTACAATGTCACATTGTTGGCCCTCCTCATCAGGAGAAATGGATAGCATCTCCATCTCTGTGACATTCTCCAAGAATGCTTTCCATTGACCTCCATTTTGGCTCTGTGATGCTCTCTCTCTCTCTCTCCTGTATCTTCTCGACCTGTGCCAAGTACTTAAATATGCTGTGTCATTTCTTCTTATCAACACCAGTCTTTTTTTTTTTTTTACTTTTTTCAATTACCTGGCCTGGGTGGGAGCTCTGAAGGAGTGCTGTTTGTGTTCTAGCCAGCCTTACAGCTATTTAGTGGCACCGCTGTTTTCTTTCCCCACTCTCTCTGTCTCTTTCTCTCTGTTACTCTGAAATGCCCTGGGGAAATTTGGGGGTTGTCTGCAATATCTTTATGGTCCTGCTGACCAGTTTTTTCTGTTGCGACCAGTTTGCCAAGATGGTGTCACTCACTTTGTTGTTTAATTGTCTCAAGAGTGAATTACGTCCAAAGCTGTCCGATAGATAGTTATCTTTCCAAGCGCCAGAAGGCCCCAGGTTTTTTATTATCAATGTGTGTATGGATGAGTTTATACATGTGGGGAATGCATTGCATTGGCAACGGAGGCATCAGGATTCCAGGAAGATTATTGAATAATGCAGTGATGTCATCCAGCATCCGTACCACAGATTACAGAGCTGACGGCAGCAGAAGATGACAGGAGGGTAGAGAGGGGGAGACACAATATAGGACAACTGTTGAGATATCTGCCATCTGGGATTGTTAGTATTGTTAAAGGGATGGTTCAGCCTATTTTCATGTTTAGGTGAAATATCATCTTACCCTGAGTTTTCCTCCTAGGCCAGTAGTGAAAGCTTCTCCGGTTCTGCCAAAGTCTTCTCAGAGAAATAAAGACAATAAAGAACAGGTTCCCAGTGTGGTGACATTACAGTCTCAGTCTCAAACGCTAGTTTAGCGCCTGGAAAGCCATGTATGAGATGAGGAGGGTGATGATGATGACGATGATGATGACTGTAGGTTGATATGATGATAATTATGATAGGGATAGGAGACATGCTGATGGTTATGGTCATGACTATAGTGTAGCAGATGATGATGATCATGACGATTACCCTCCCCTCCACTAATGCTATGTCGTCGTCCCCACCCCCCCTCTCTCTTGCTCTCTCCGTTTGACAGGTCAGAACATGGTGTTTCCCCCGGTGGCTCTGTGGGTGACGGTGGGCCTGGCCGTGTGTCTCCTGGCCCTCCTCATCGCCCTGGCTGCTGTGTGCCGGAGGAAAATCAAGGAGAGCTGTGAAGTGGCCAGAGCAGGTGAGGAGAGGAGAAGACTTTCAAGCGGACACACACACACGCACACACGCACGCACGCACGCACACACACACACACACACACACACACACACACACACACATACACACACAGACACACACACACAGGCGTGCGGCCTCTCCATAAACACTGGCAGGAAGTACACATGGAAACACATTTCAATGGGGGATGATTGTCCTCCTCTTAGAGAAAAGCTTCCTAAATAAATCCCACTTAATCTTCCAAGGCTGCAGACATTTACAATTGGGTGCTCTCTCCATTTGTAAGCATGGTATGAAGGTTGGATCTCAGAGGGAAGGCAGCCGCAGAGCCATACAAGCAAAGAGAAACAACAAAGAAATAATAGCCTTGCGGGTCAAAAGGTAGATATTTAAACTAGACGTGTATTTAAAAAACGATATATTCATTAGTATTGTGTGTAGAGACTAGAGAACAAGAGGTTGGTGAATAATGCATGATGAACCTTCTTGCTTTCAGGCCCCTCGCAGGGTGCTAGTTAGAACCCAGAACAGCTCCGTCCCCTGTCCAAACTCTATGATTTAGCCTGTCCATGAAATGCATAATAGTGTGACACAGGGACCTGGATCCTGTTGGAGTCACAGCAGGAGGAGACTAGTGTTCTGCTGATGAGATGTTAATGATATGATCCGTTGCTCACTTTGACAGCTAGTGGAGAATCGTTAAAGCCCGGACTGTGTTTTATTATATTATGTGTATGCCGTATACAGGACATGCAGTGGTGATCGGGAGTCGGGGACGCAGTCGTGTCTGGCAGGAGGGAGCTAGTTCATTAAGCAGTGGTCAGTTATTAGCAGTACGGAGTAGCCAAGGTCTGCTACCACAGTAGCTGCAAGTGGAGAGATAGATGGAGAGACACGGAGGGAGGGAGAGAGGTAGGGAGGGAGGGAGGGAGGGATAGGGAGAGATGGGGGGGGGGGGAGAGAAGAAGAGAGAAGAGAAAAGTTTTGAAAAGAGAGATGGATTGTGTGGAGCCACCAGGCTTGGCTGTAATGAGATCTGCTCAGAGTGGAGGAGACATTTAAATAAAGGTCAGCCCAGTGTCTGCGCAGGGCCCAGGGGTTTAAAAATAAATCTCGAAGTGACACAGGAGTCAGAGGAAAGAGTAAATAGCTCCGCGGAACATATGAAAATCAAATGAAATGGAAAGAAAGAAGTAATATAATGCATTCCCTTCCCACCGGCGAAGGTCTCTTGTAGGGTCAGGGCCCCTTTGTCTCCTGTGACCAATAGGAGGAGTAACTCAGCGGTGCTGCCTCTGTCCTTTGGCCTACGCCGAAGGGAGGTTTGGATTAACCGGTCATCCGCTCCTCGGCTAATTGAGATGTTAAGTTGTATTCTGTCTCCTGTCTCCTGTCGGCCCTAGCCCCTTCATGTTCCCTGCACTTAGAATTGAAGAGTAGGTACGCCGACTCGCTCACGTATCGCGCCGCCTAGCACTAGCGCTGATGGAATGATAGCGTATGAATACAGATGTGGAGCGATGTTTCTAAATGGGATTGCGATGCCCATCCCCAGCTTGTAGGAGAGAGCAGCGGGCAGGAAGAAGCAGAGGGGAAGTGCTACCTAATTGAGGCTGTCTTATCTTTTAATGGTGTTCCTGGGTATGGCCAGATTGAAGTTGACTCCTCTCCTCTCAGGCTGTGGGTAGTGAGGGTATGAAGGGTCAAAACCAGTGGAAAAAAAGTAGTAGGAGTAAGTCATTTTTTTCCTCCGCTGTCATAATGAGCGGCGGGGATGCGGAGCGGCTCGCTAGAAGGAGTGCAGTTGGAACTGAGAGCTCCGTTTTTACCATTGCTGTATCTCAGCACAAGGATGGCTTGGTTTTCTCTTGTTTTTTCTCTCCTCTTTTCCACCTCACTTCCTTTGCTTCTTTCTTTCTCTCTCTCTCTCTCTCTCTCTCTCTCTCTCTGGTCCTGATGACTATAATAATGAATGGCTAGCCTATACATGTCCAACATATGCTCTAAATGACTTATCCTGGGTCGATGTACCATATTCTTAAAGCTCATTTAAATGAGCAAGTGATTTAATCAGAGCGTACCCTTGGTGATCATGTGTAGGAGACAGGGGACGTATGCCCCTGTGTGATAGATGAAGGTCGTGTGGGAGATGGAGATGATTTAGATCATTCGATTCATAACACTCTAGTGAGTGCCGTGGAAGAGAGAGAGAGAGAGCTCTGTCCTCCTGTCAGCTCCATTTCTTTTCTCTCTCCATCTTGGATTTTAGATTAGCCGTAAATGACCTGCTTTTTCATCGTGCAGGCCCTTTATTTCAACTGTGAAATCCCATGTTCTCCGCGATGGTCTCTTCCTCTAGTCGGAATAGTGTCAATTGACCCTCAGTCACACTCTGTGGGTGCCCCCGTTTTGACATGGAGACATGGAGGCGTCTTTAAAAAGCCTTTGTTAGCCTTCGTAGCATAGCATGATCCCTGTCAGGGCTGTCAGAGCATTGTGTTAGGTGTGTGTGAGCTGAGGAGGAAGAGGCTGGTCATCCACAGAAACAGATTAAGATCTCTATATGTCTGGGATAGCGTGTTAGACCACAGTGTGTGACATTATGCAGTGGAGTTAGGGTATTGCTCCCGGGATGCACTCTTCATGACTGCAATGTTTAGTGAAATAGAATTTTAAAAAAACACTAAAGCTTGATGTGACACTCTTTATCCTATTGTAAACCATGACCTGGATCAATGTTAATTTGGGTTATATTTGCATTGTTGCAACAACAGAGTTTTGTCGTTGGGCTAAGAGTGAACAATATGGTAGAAAGAGAGGGAGGGATTCTGTTCCCTCTGTATGTGCCATAGGAATGGCATGCCATGAAGTATCCACTGAGTATTTGTTTTTAACTAAACGCCCTTCTGGAAACAGACTACAGAGGAGGGCTGCTCCTCAAATATGTGACCTTCTCAAATGAATTCTTCAGAACATTCTCCCAGATTATGATTTTGAGGAAGTATCCGTGAATAGATTGGCATAGCATGCGATGAAAGGCACCAAAAGAAAAGCTCACTTAAAAAGATGGAGATTTGAATGAATCACTCTGCAAAATGATAACCTGTGGGCATATGCATAACCTGTGTGGTTAGAAAACGTGAATAGAAACTCGATTTGAGGAATGGGAGGAGGAACACAAATTGAATAGTGGGATGTGTGAAGGACTGGTAGGACGTGCAGTTCTAAGCATACTGTACATTTGAAAATCCACACTCGGAAGAAAACATGCATATTTTTTACCACTGTAGTGTGTGGTTTCACATCATTTCCCAGTGGGTTTTTCGCACTCTGTCACAACCAAGCAAATTGCAGTAGACACACACAGAAAGTAGTTGTAGGAAACATTGTGTTGCCGTGGCATTTCATTTGGTCCAATTATCAGTTTAATCTGTGCATGCAGTATGTGTCAAGACACTAAATGTAGGCTCTCCAGCACAATTGCACCGAGGATGGTGTCTGTCATAAAATTCAAATCAGCCCGGTTTCTGCTTCCTCTGCTCCTGGTCTATTTTTGGAGTGTGTGTGTGTGTCTCTGTGTGTGTCTCTGTGTGTGTCTCTGTGTGTGTGTGTGTGTGTGTGTGTGTGTGTGTGTGTGTGTGTGTGTGTGTGTGCGTGTGTGTGTGTGTGTGTGTGTGTGTGTGCGCATCTTTGTGTCTGTACATGTGTGCATCTGTGTGAGTTTGCGAGTGTGTTTGTGCATGTGTTTGTGTGTGCACTCACGTGTCTGTGTGTGTGTGTTTGTGTGGGACATAACTGTGAACTGTCAGCCTGGCCCAGTTGACAGTGTGTTTCCAGAGAGCCAGTGTCCATAGCGTAATGTGATTACTGTGTTTGTGAGTGGGCAAGGGGTGTGTGGGAGGGGTGGGGGTGGAGGGGTTGGAGGGGGAGAGGGCAGCTGAGCTGTGAAGGATGAGCACACCAGAGGCTTTAATTAACTGCCCTATGTAAGGCAGAGGAAGAGGGTACTGTGTCTGTTTGTTGGATCATCTAATGTCTCTCTCTCTCTCTCTCTCTCTCTCTCTCTCTCTCTCTCTCTCTCTCTCTCTCTCTCTCTCTCTCTCTCTCTCACTCTCCCCCCACCACAGAGAGAGAGGCCAAGGAGCTGGAGGAGGAGGAGTCAAAGACAGGTCAGCCAAAACCTTCATGGGTATCTCTATATTCCAACACACACACACACACACACGCACGCGCACGCACGCACGCACGCACGCACGCACGCACGCACGCACGCACGCACGCACGCACGCACGCACACACACACACACACACACACACACACACACACACACACACACACACACACACTAATTAATCCTTAATACATATCCCTTCTCATTTTAATTGAAATGAAATGACAAACAAGCTACAGTTTATAACAGAACATCTCTCTCTCTCTCTCTGATACTTCTACACCCAGTCTAAATGGAATACTAATGTCTTCGGTATTCTCTCGGCAGTGATATCATATTTTTTAGCTTAATATTACTTCTCATGAGGCTGAATTAATTTTGCGATTAGCAAGCAGAGCAAGTTTCTTCTAGCGCTCCAGGCCAGGGTGGCTACACGCGCGCGGTCCTGACCGTTTCTCCCCCAAGCGTTAATGTCATTAAAGTTATTCATTTGACTCCTTCTTTAGTCTGATTGAATTATTTAGCCTCCCTGTGAACGGCAAAGTTAATACTATGTGATTTTAATAAGCCGAGAGGTGAAGGGAGGACTCAGGGCGGGAGGGAGACAATGACATTTTTTTTTTTTCCCCCTGTCGCATGTCTCATGAATGTTTTAATGTGATCTCTTCAGACAGAGGCAGCGGTCAGACTCTGTCTGAATCCTACACACACACACACACACACACACACACACACACACACACACACACACACACACACACACACAGACACACACACACACACACACACACACACACACACACTCACACACACACACACTCACACACACACAGACACTTACACACACACCACTCACACACACACACACACACACACACACACACACGCGCACACACACACACACCACTCACACCACCACCTCTACCTTCTTCATACACCACACCTGTGCTGGCAGGGGAGCGGACGGCCATGGGTGGTGGAAGGCCGTGGGTGGTGGGCGGAGGCCTGGTAGAAGCTCAGCTATTTGCTGTGTTCATCTGAAGAGAAGACACCTCTTTAAACACTCCAGACAGTGGCTTTGTTTTGCCATCTGGCTCCAATTGCGCTGACAAAGGGAGAGGTTCCTGCCTGAGAGAAAGGAGCTGAAATGAAGCCCACTTTAATAAATCCAGGATGATGGGGAGCCGCATTTGTGTGTTATCTTAATGAGCTGTCCGGAGGAGAGTGCGCCTCCCCTTTCAAAGCCAGCCTGATTGGAACAATAACCAGTGATAACTGAGGGAACCTATGCTCTCTGTGTGTCTCTCCCCTCCTGCCTTTAAACAGAGCTGAGAGCTAACTAGGGCCACACGCTTTGCAAATAAGATGCCTGGAAATATACATGATTTGCTCACAGCTGGCTGGCAGAGCCGACAACACCACCAGTCCCCGTTTTCCTACTGTCATACACACACACACACACACACACACACACTCTCATGCATGCACACACTCACACCTATACATGTGCAAACACCACACGCACACACACATACACACATACATGTACACACTCCCAACTGCAACCTTCATCTTCCTCATCTTGAAAATGAGTTTTGTGATCTGAGCATGATGCGCTGTTAAGAAGTTGGCTGCAGTAATCCGGGTGTTGTACATTGTCAGAGGCTGGCTCCAATCACTGTGCTGCGCTAGCCCCTGTCTGGCTGCCTGCTGCCTCCTGGGCTTCCAGGAGTTAGGCCCTAGCAACAGGCCACTGGCAGACTGTTCACCGTGACCCAGTTCTTTCATATAGGAAGGATCATCAGAAAGAGCTATTTGAGCACACCCAGAAAGAGAGATATGAAAATGGTCACGCGTGTGTGTGCGTGTGTGTGTGTGTGTGTGTGTGTGTGTGTGTGTGTGTGTGTGTGTGTGTGTACTCTTTCAGTACCTTGAGAAGGCAATTCTCTCTGAAGGTGGAAGACTAGCTAATATCATACTCCATAATGCATAGAACATGAGAGTGAGTCCCAGTCTCCCATCTCCTCTCCTCTCTCCAAGGCCAGAGCTGGAGGATAGATGACAATTGCTCGAATCATATTAAAGCTTCAAGCTCAATAGCTCATCACCCTAAATGTCTTGTTGATTTTTAAGAGCCAGTTAATGTAAAGGTGACTCCCTCTACACACAGACAACAACAAGGACAGCTACTCCAATCCAGACTCAAAGTGACCTCTGTGTGCTGATAATCTTCTTCTTCTTCTTCTTCTTCTTCTTCTTCTGCTTCTTCTTCTTCTTCTTCTTCTTCTTCTTTTTCTTCTTCTTCTTCTTTCTATTATTATTATTATTATTATTATTATTATTATTATTATTATTATTATTATTATTATTATTATTACTGTTTTTTACGGTCGCTAAGTCTCAGTGTTCAATACTGAAGTCACAGAGTCACAACTCTTCATACAGTCTGCATTACTAACATGCATGTTGGCCAATCACTTCATTCATGTCTCAAAAGAAGCTTGTTCAACCATACACTGGCAACAATGTTCACTCAGAAAGCATACACAGTCATTCATAACATTCTGACTTACAAAACACTAACAACAGGGAGCATTACATAGTTTGAATGATTTGCACAAGAATGAATATTTAATTATAAGAATGGTTTGATTTATAGTAATCATAGACAGAATAGTTGACTGTACAACTGTAAAGTATAGGCAACAAGAATTAATCAGAAATGCCGCAATTTGCTTCTATCCTTTATTCTATCTTTTGCTTCTATCCTTTATTCTATCTTTTATCCTTTTTTTTCAGTATCTTTGCAGAAAGTAAGTTACGGTACATTTAGGTACTTCAAAGTGCACTACATTTACTTGTGGAAAATGAAAAGTGGAAAATAAAGGGGAAGATGCAAAGTTCAAACAAAAAAGAAAAACTGAAATTCCAGGGCTACAATACAATAGCAATCACAACAAAAATGTCTCACTCCTCAGGGTTTTGGTCCACCCTCTGGTCTGCATCTGGTCACATCTAATGTCTTCCCTGACAAGGCATCTAGTCTATTTAATTTCATTGTATATATTGTGCTAATATTTTCTAGACATTTCAATATGATTACTGCAAATAGTGAAAATACCACCGCTCATCCGTTATCAGACTTTGCTGAGGTGCTGGAACTGAAGAGTATCAATAGAGTGCAAAATAACAGCATCCTGGGTGTCAACAACCTGGGTGTCATCCTTGACTCCACCCTCTCCTTCCAGCTGGTGCTTAAACACAACAACTGTGAGTAGCCACTGCTCCCCAGACCTGGAATACTTGACTGTTAAATGCCGACCCACATACCTCCCGAGGGAATTCAACACAGTGTACATAACAGCTGTTTACATTGCACCAAGCGCGGCTGCTAGCTTAGCATTAGCCCGGCTACATGACGTCAGGGCTGGACTGGCCATCTGGCATACCGGGCATTTGCCCGGTGGGCCGCGGTAGTTTTGGGCCGAGCCGACCGGCAAAACCAGCCGGCCCGGCCGAAAGCTACCATCGAACGGCCCATAAATCGAAAGCTACCATTGGACGGCCCATAGATCAGGGACAGCGGCCCATTGGTCAATTTTCTATACAGACACTGGGCTGGCCCAATCAACAGAGAGAAGGGGGGGGGGGGTCAGGGGTCACGCACGCAGTCGCACGCAGCACCAGACCTCCGTCTCAGTTTCGCGGTTTTGGGCCGAGCCGGCCGGCAAAATAAATTTAGTTAGCCTGGATAGTTACTAGATAGATACTGAGAGAGATGGAGCGCAAAAGCACACTAAAACGGAAGGGAGGCTGGGAAAAACTTAGGGAGAAAAACAAAAAGAAACTCGAGGCAAATGCTGCCAAATGTGTATACATTAGGGACATGTTTGCTGCACCCTCAAGTTTACCACAGCAGCAACAGCAACAGGTTGAAGAGGAGGCTGGCAGGGAGGAGCGGGAGCAGGGTACAGATACAGAGGATAGAGAGGATACAGAAGAAGCGGGGCCGAGTCAGCCTGTAACCGTTGACCCGGTAAGGAAAATATAGGTAGCTGTTAGGGGTGTAACGGATCGCCCCCCACGGTTCGGCACGCATGTGTACCGCGGATCAATTGCAAAATGTAACCAAGTAATAATATTACTTAATATTAGTTAATATCCCTTGTAAATCACAATGTAGAGTTGCCATGAAAAGATAGACGCGACAGTTGCGTGCTTTGTTTTACTCTAAAGCGCAATGATAGGTTGATAATGGGGAAAAAAATCTAGAACAACAAGGCTGCGTTCGTAAATTCGCTCTGGAATCTGATCACTGAGTACACTGGTCTACTTGCACTGGTACCATTGCTTACTGTATGTAGTCGTCTTTGTAGTGGTTTGGGGGAATACTACAGTTTGTCATATGACTGTACAGCACAGTATATAAGACGAGTATATAAGGCAAGTATTTTTGTGCTGGTGGGTGTGGTCCGACCGATTGGGGTGGGCCTGTCTGGGCCAAAAATGCCAGGGCCTAATTTTTGTCCCAGTCCAGCCCTGCATGACGTCATCAGTGGTGGACAGAGCACAGATCCTCAAGCAGTGCACATCATCGCGGGGGACTTTAATCATGCTGACCTGAAGGTAGTACTACCGTATTTTCCGGACTATAAGTCGCGGTTTTTTTCATACTTTGGCTGGTCCTGCGACTTATAGTCAGGTGCGACTTATATATCAATAATTCATAATCTCTGACTGACATGAACTGACATACGGTAATCTCTGACTGACATGAACCAAGGAGTAACTTCCGCTAGCGCCTCATACACGATAGAATAGCCATTATACTTGACAATGTGGACATTAAACACGACAATGTGGACATTAAACATGATGTTATGGACCTTATACACAATGTTATGGACGTTATAAACGATATTAAAGTCATTTATTCCTTCCAGAGACTGTTCTATGTTGCTAAGTTACCCCCGCGAGGCTATTTTGCTACTTCCGCTAGCGCCACATACGCGATAGAATAGCCATTATACTCGACAATGTGGACATTACACACGACAATGTGGACATTAAACATGATATTATGGACCTTATACACGATATTATGAACGTTATACACGATATTAAAGTCATTTATTACCTTTCAGAGGCTGTTCAATGTTGCATTGTTTGTAGGCCGCCCTTCATCCTAACTACTTCCGTTTTTCACCAAGCTATCTTTGTCATGGCCTTATACACGATAAATAGTCGTTACACTCGACAATGTGGACATTAAGCACTATATTATGAACGTTATACACGCTATTATGAACGTTATACACGATATTAAAGTCATTTATTACCTTTCAGAGGCTGTTCCATCCTGTTTGCTTGCTCCCGCGACGCCATTTTGCTAACCTTCGTTAGCAACGCGCTAGCTAGCCCTGGCTTTACACTCGATAATTTAAGTATTTCTAACCTTTCAGAAGAAGTTTTAACGTGAATTATGTCCTTCCTGGGCTTACAAATCCTCTCATGTCTCTTCACAGTGCCAGACTAGAGTCAAGCTCAACAGGGTCTTCTTTCCCCGCTGATTCCGCCAAGCCCGTTCCCTTGAACCATGCGACTTATAGTCCAGTGCGACTTATATGTGGTTTTTTCCTCTTCGTGACCCATTTTTGGCCTGCTGCGACTTATACTCGGGTGCGACTTATAGTCCGGAAAATACGGTACCCAAGTTTTATCAGCATGTTAAATGTGCAACAAGAGGAGATAACACACTGGACAAGGTATACACCAACATCAAGCTTGCCTACAAAGCTAGACCGCTAGCTCATCTAGGCATGTCTGACCACGTGTCCATCCTCCTGATCCCAGCCTACACTCCCATGAGGAAAAGTGCTCCCATCACCACTAAGACTGTCAGAACCTGGCCAGCAGGGTCCGCTCCACTGCAGATCTGCCTGAATGACACCTCATGGCAGGAATATGAGCATGAGGACCTGGAACAGTTCACGTCGTCGGTTCTGAACCACATAGTGAACTGCACCAACTCAGCCACCGTGGACAAACGTGTCCGGGTCTACCCCAACACGAAGCCATGGATGACTGAGAAGGTCCGACAACTGCTCAAGGAGAGGAACAACGCCTTCTCAGCGAAGGACAAACTGCTGTATAACACCACCAGGGCTAACCTAAACCGTGGCATCCGGGAGGCCAAGGCAGACCACAGAGAGAAGATTGAGGAATGCTTCCTGAGCAACGACTCCAGGCGGGTGTGGCAGGGGGTTCAGCACATGACAAACTTCAGAGCCAACAGGCTCTCAGCCGCTGAGGGCGACCCCCTGCTGGCGGAAGAGCTGAACTCCTTCTACGCCCGGTTCGACGAGGGGCGAACGGAGGTAACAACACAAACACCACTCTCTCCAGCTCTCAGCAGCCTCACCCTCACAGAGCATGAAGTGAGACGCGTGCTGAAGGCGGTGGACCCCAGAAAAGCCTCGGGGCCGGACGGCGTCCTGGGACGGGTGCTGAGGGACTGTGCCGACCAGCTGGCCGGGGTTTTCACCAACATCTTCAACCAGTCCCTGTCCCAGGCCACCATCCCACCCTGCCTGAAAACCTCAACAATCATCCCAGTCCCGAAGAAAAGCACGGTGAGCTGCCTAAACGACTACCGCCCGGTGGCACTCACACCAATCATCATGAAGTGCTTCGAGAAACTGGTCCGGGCCCACATAGTCACATTCCTCCCGCCCAGCCTGGATCCATACCAGTTCGCCTACAGAGCCCACAGGTCCACAGAGGACGCCATCGCGACGACTCTCCACTCCACTCTATCCCACCTGGAGGGGGGGAACAGCTACGCAAGACTGCTCTTTGTGGACTTCAGCTCTGCTTTCAACACTATCCTTCCAGACAGGCTTGTGACCAAACTACTAGACCTGGGACTATCACACTCCATCTGCGCATGGATCAAGGACTTCCTGTCTGAACGCCCCCAGAGGGTGCGGGTGGGCTCCCACACCTCCACAGCCCTCAGACTCAGCACTGGGTCCCCCCAGGGCTGCGTGCTGAGCCCCATCCTCTACAACCTCTACACCCACGACTTCACCCCCGTCCACCCCAGCAACTCCATCATAAAGTTTGCAGACGACACCACCGTGGTGGGCTGCATCTCGGGGGGGGACGAGGCGGCGTACAGGGATGAGGTGGAGCAGCTGGGCAAGCTGTGCAAGGTTAACGACCTGCTGCTGAACCAGTTAAAGACCCAGGAAATCATCGTGGACTTCCGGAGGAAAACATCTTAGGTCCAGCCCCTGCTCGTCGATGGAGGCAGCGTGGAGAGAGTCTCAACTCTCCGATTCCTGGGGGTGCACATACAGGACGACCTGTCCTGGAGGACCAACACAGCAGCCATCATCAAGAAGGCACAACAGCAGCTCTACTTCCTGAGAGTCCTCAGGAAATACCACCTCAGACAGGAGCTGCTTGTGACCTTCTACCGCTGCACAGTGGAGAGCATCCTCACCTACTGCATTTGCGTGTGGTTCTCCAGCTGCACAGCCGCAGAGAGGAAAGCACTACAGAGAGTCGTGAGATCGGCCCAGAAGATCATCGGCGCCCCCCTCCCCTCTCTGGAAGAGCTGTACAACACACGCTGCCTCAGGAAGGCCTCCAAGATCTCCAGGGACCCATCCCACCCTGGGAACGAACACTTTGTTCGGCTGCGCTCAGGCAGGCGGTTCAGGACCATGTTCGCACGGACAAACAGACTGAAGCTCAGCTTCTACCCTAGGGCCATTCAGGCCCTGAACACAGCAAAGACCTAGGTTCTAGGCCCTGGACAATCTAGACAATTTGATGGCAGCTACTAGATTGTAAATATAAGTGCAATATTGAAATACAACTGTGAACATTCTAAACCTGCTAACTGCGACACTTTAAATGAATGTGCAACAAATACTATGTGCAATATGACAACCCTTGTGTACATAAGGTTCAGATATAGGAAAAGTTAGGATATTTATAGCATAGCATAGAGTACAGCACAGTGTTTTATTGTATAGTATAGTAGTATAGTATAGTAGATAGTGTACATAACCTTTATTTATGTAAACCAGCTCTTTTTCCCTCTTTTATTTTACCCTTGGCTCTCTTGTTTTTTAGTCTTTTTTCCAAGCACCAGGGGAGCCCCCCCTCCTAAATTTCGTTGTATGGTACCTGTACTGTATTAATGACAATAAAGACCATTCATTCATTCATTCATTCATTCATTCATTCCAACCTGGGTGTCATCCTTGACTCCACCCTCTCCTTCCAACCTGGGTGTCATCCTTGACTCCACCCTCTCCTTCCAACCTTGGTGTCATCCTTGACTCCACCCTCTCCTTCCAACCTTGGTGTCATCCTTGACTCCACCCTCTTCTTCCAACCTTGGTGTCATCCTTGACTCCACCCTCTCCTTCCAACCTGGGTGTCATCCTTGACTCCACCCTCTCCTTCCAATCTCACATCAAGTCCATCACCAAATCCGCCTTCTTCCACCTAAGGAACATTGCCAGACTCCGACCGCCACTCTCGGACTCTGTTGCTGAAACCCTGGTCCATGCTTTTGTCACCTCCCGCCTGGACTATTTCAATGGTGTACTGTTCGGGGAACCCAACAAAACCCTGGACAGTCTCCAGTATGTCCAAAACTCAGCTGCCAGGGTAGACATTATGTCCATTATGCCTACGAGTACATCCTCAAGGTCTGAGGATGACACTTGAATGTACCTGTCTTAGGCAGGGCTGCCTCATCACGAGAGCGGGATTCAAAATCCCCTCCCCTCCATGTGCACCAGGCTGAAGATGATCTACCGTCACGCCAGAATATCACTCTTTCAAGTTGAAGTCGCGCCTCCCAGGGGTATGAAATAGAAAATGACACGGAACACTTCCCAGCCCCTTCAGGACAGAACTCCTTTTCATCGTCACCAAATCCACACTCAGTAAAACCGGACCCATCACACTCACCATTGATGACACAACCATCACCCCTCCTCCCTGGCTCTCAACCTTGGCTTCATCCTGGACCCCACCCTCTCATTTTATCCCCACGTCAGCTCCATCATCAAGACCTCATACTTTCATCTCCGAAATATCCCCAAAATCAGACACTGCCCCCATCCCCCCCCTGCTGCTGAATCCCTCATCCACGCCTTCCTCCCGCCTTGACTACTGCAACTCCCTACTCACCGGCATCACCTCCTGCTCCCTCCATAGACTCCAGATGGTTCAAAACTCAGCCGGCTGCTCTCAAACACCCGGTCCCACGACCACATCACTCCTGTCCTCCACTCTCTCCACTGGCTCGTGATTAAAGAACGTATCACCTTCAAAGTACTCCTCCTCACCCACAAGCCCTCCATAGCCTGGCCCCCCCTTACCTGACTGACCTCCTTCTCCCCGATCGCCCTACCCGTACCCTCCAATCCTCATCCACTGTTCCCCTTACTGTCCCACCCTCGGAGCTCAAAGGCTTCGGAGACCGTGCCTTTTCACAAGCTCCACCCCGACTCTGGAATTCTCTCCCCTTCATACTCACCCTCACTCTCCACTTTTAAATCCCAACTCAAAACCTACCTTTTCTCCCACGCATACAACCTTTGCTACCCTTAACCATCTCCCCTAACCTTGCCACCCCCTCCCTCCCCTGGACTTTGCTGTGTTAATTGTTTCCTG